>NC_056725.1:1691294707-1691412207 GCF_019279795.1 Protopterus annectens | reverse complement strand
TTTCTAGTTTAAAAGCTTGCGTTTGCACTTGTTTCCCACCTTTCCTGTAACTAGTCTAGTCCAGTCCAGATATAGATTTGCTGTATCCAGGACTGTTTGTAAGCTTCTGAGCCCCCCAAGCCTTTCTGTGTTGGAGGGAAGCCTTCTAGCTTATCATTGGGAGTGGTAAGCACTAGGTAGCCTATCTACCACAAGATCCAGGTACAGATTCGTAGTTTTAGCACTTGAATTTGCTTATCTGTGCTCAGAACTTGTTGTTAACACTAAATAAGCTACAAATTACTACAACACTCAACCTTCCTCTTTACCTAGAGGAAAACAATTTTTGTACTTACTTTCCTCACTTGCTTAGAGAAAAACAACTCTTATACTCACTTTCCTCACTTATCTAGAGGAAAGTACTTTTTTTATTCAGGCATGTCCAAGGGTCAGCTCCCAGTGTTCTTGCCTGTCTGATGAATCTAGGCATCTTGGGGCAATGTAGCAATTGCCTCATGTTCATAGACAACCCTCTCCTCCTACCACTCAGCACCACAACATGTGAGAGATGCACTTATCTAGCCAAACTGGAGGTAAAGCTCTCTCCAACCAAGACTGAACTTGACAGTCAAGAGGAGAAGGTAAACACTGGCACTACATGATACTCATCACATAGTCCCACTAAACCGCCAAAATACACACATAGAAACACAAAAACATAAGTGGAGGTTGTCAGTAATAATCTGCTCAAGCAACAGAGACCTCCAAAGCAGAAACGCAAGCAACCTCCACCCCTCAACACAACCCACAGATTCAGTGTGCCACTCAACCACAGCCCATAAGGCAAAACAACGTACCCAACACACTAGTCATAGGTGACTCTATAGTCAGGCACACTGATGTCCCACTCACGAGGCTAAACAAAGAGAAGGTTACTGTCAGCTGCCTGTCGGGTGCCAGGATCCGCCACATAACCCACGCACTCAGGTCACGCCACAACAAGTACAAATATGACTCTGTCATTGTCCATGTTGGTGTGAATGACCTGAGATGTACCTCCCTGGACTACATGAAAAGAGACATGGAAGAGCTGTCCGATCTTGTAGCTCAGGCAGGTATGACCCTAGCCTTGAGTAGCATCCTGCCATCATCCAGAATGATACCGCAGTACAAGGGCAAAATGATTGACTTCAACAATTGGCTAAGCTTCTGGTGTCATTCTAAGGGGATCCAGTGTCTGTCTGCCTGGGACGACATGGTCGACAGACCACAATGCTTTGCCAGAGATGGCCTGCACCTGTCACCCCTGGGACTCCGGATACTGGCTAAGGCTCTTGCTACCCCTATAGTGCCTTTAGTAGGCAAGGTTCAAATGACAAATTTACCACCGTAACAGGAACAGGCAAGCAAAAACTGAGGGTAATGCTACTCAGTGCTAGAAGTCTAAATCTCAAAATGCACTCCCTCAAGGCACTCCTTAAAATGGAGAACATCAATATCTGTGCAGTGACTGAGACCTGGTTCATGGCTCCAGAGAGTCCCCCGGCATTACCAGGCTATAACTCGTACCACACTTTTCGGCCACCTAACCTGGACCGGAACACCAAAGGCAGAGGTGTGTCCATATTCATTAAGGATATCCACACGTCCAGGCTAGTTGCTCAGCATAATGCATCTGAGGTTATCCAAGTGCAACTAACTCTGGGCAAAACTGCAATCCAGATTGCAGCTTGCTACAGATCCCCCACCATCCCTAATAATGGGAGATTTCAACTACCCCATCATTAACTGGGAAAATTACTCGTGTACCAACTTGTTCGCTCCACGCTTTCTGGAATTCATAAATTCCAATGCCCTGGATCAACTTCTCCACACCCCCACCAGGGGCAACAATATCCTAGACCTAATCATTACCAACATGAGTGACCGGTGTTCCACACCTGAAGTCAACTCCTCCTTGGTCAGATCCGACCATAAGCTAATCATCCTTGATATCCATATCCCACCCCACCCCCCACCCCATTAAGGAAATCACGGTAAAAATTTTCTCCAAAGCCAACTTCATGCGTCTTAAGACAGAAGTGGCAAACTTCATGACACCCATGCAGATGGACAATACAGTTATGACTGCTGAATCCTACACAGATGCACTCTATAAGCGCTTACACAAGTGCATGGATCGTGCTATCCCAAACAGGATCAAGACGCTATCCTCCAAAAACAAGAAAGCCAATTTGATGGTCCCCTGCCATAAACAAACTCTACAACAGAAGGAAGAAACTGTTGCAAAAGAAAATAAAATCCCATGAGTGGAGGAGTTCCCTGCTCAGCCTCAGTACGGAGCTGAGATCCCTTGTAAGATCCTCCAAAGCTAGCTACAAAAACATAATCGCCACTGATTCTAGGGACAACCACAAAGCATTCTATAGATATGTCAAGAATCTCAGTGGCAACACCCAAATCTGCTCTGAGTTGCATCACAATGGCACGAAAATTTCAGAACCAACTGATATTGCCAACGTCCTGGCAGATAGGTTCAGTGCTAACTTTACCCCCCTCTCACACCCTAAAGGGCCCATATCTATACAGGAAGAATGCAGTCCCTGTAATCACAACTATGCAGGTAAAAACTGCACTCTCTAAAGCCAAAAACACAACATCCATGGGAACGGACAACATCCCAGGCTGCGTTTTGCACAAACGTCAAACAAACTGGCTCCCCACCTAAGCACCATGTTCAATCATAGTCTCACATCAGACTTTGTGCCCACTGAATGGCGCACAGCAACAGTTATCCCACTCCAGAAAGGGGGAGCCACCACTGTTCCCGGGAACTATTGCCCTATTAGCCTGACGAGCCTAGTCTGTAAGGCCATGGAACATATCATCATGGAACTCATAAACAGACATTGGTAACCTCCAAACTCTGGACCCCACCCAGTTCGGGTTTGTGAAAGGCAGATCATGCCTCCTGAACCTGATCGACTTCTCTGAGGCAATCACCAAAGCTGTAGAAGAGGGTAAAGTGGTTCACACAGCCTATCTTGACCTCGCCAAGGCTTTCAACACCATCCCCCATTCTGGAATTATAGCTAAACTCACTAAACTAGGTATAAATCCTTACGTCACAAGATGGGTTGCCAGTTGGCTCACTGACAGAACCCACACTGTGAAAGTTGCAGACTCTAAATCTGACTTCAAACCAGTGACAAGTGGAGTACCACAGGGTTCAGTCCTGGGACCTAACACAGAAGGCCTTTGGCTAATGAAGTTTGCAGATGACTGCAAACTAGGAACATAGTTGAGTCCCCAAATGATGTGGACATCCTACAGAAGGGCCTCACTGAGACAGATGCCTGGTGTCAGAGCCATGGCCTCAAGCTCAGTGCCAAAAGTACATTGTCATCCCCTTTGGTAAAAACACTGTACCCATGAACTACCACATAGGCGGCAGTCTACTTAACACCGAATGTGTGATGAGACCTTGGGCCCAGGTGGACAGTAGTCTCTCCTTTGATAATCACATCGCCACAGTAGTCAGGAAATCCTTCTACGTGGCACACCTCATCGCAAAAGGGTTCTCAGCTAGGAAAAAATCGGTAATTTTTCCCCTCTACTCGACACTCATTAGACCCATTATAGAGTACAACGCCCCTTTTGGAAAGTACCTCACAAGACATCTGCAGCAGCTGGAAAGGCCACAGAAGTACCTCACAAAGAGGATTACTGTCCTCAAACAGATGTCCTACACTGACCATCTCAAAAAACTCTAGCTTTACTCCGTAGCATATCGCCTACTCCGAAGTGGTCTCTGCCTAACATATAAAGCTATGTCAAACCCAGAGCTATTGGACATGCTACACCTTAAGAAATCCCAATCCCTCCGAGCTACATGCTGTACGGACCTAAACCTTGTCACCACAATAAACAGGACATGCTGGAGGGATAGATTCCGGTCCCAGAGACTTCCCATACTCTGGAACAAGCTACCTATCTATGTCAAGCAAAATTCCTCATTAACACTCTTCAAGAAAAATCTTGATAAGTGAATGGGAAATAGGAAATACACCCCTGGGATCACTTCTGTGGCTCTGCTCGACAGGGGCACAGGAAAATAACTTTCTGGGGTGGCATAAGCCAGGGAACCTTGATGGCTCGGCTTACTTAGGCCCTTGGGCCGATAGCCTAGTACCTACCTATGAACCTGTAATCATAACACATCTTCTTTCCCCTTAGTTGACATACCCTTAAATTACACACTAAAATACCTAGGCATACATTTTTCACATACTTACAAAGAAATGTACAAATCAAATCTCCAAAAAACGTGGGAAAAAATCAAACAGGACATCTCAAGATGGGAAAATGTAAACCTATCCCTCCTGTCCAAATCAGCCATCATCAAAATGAATATCCTTCCTGAAATACTATTTCAGCTAAACCCTATCAGTCTTAAAATACCTAAAAAATGTTCACATCAATGGAAAAGGCCCTCTCTAAATTCCTGTGGCACCCTAAACAACAAGAATATGTTACCAAAAACTCACAATACCAAAAGTAAAAGGAGGATTTGGACTGCCAGAATATAATTTGTACTATCTTATTATGAAAGCAAACTGGTTAATTCAAATATCAGAATATGATGGAACTAAAAAAATCTGGTCCCCAACATAGGTTAAAATATGGTCCAATCCAATACATTCCTTAAATATAAACCCCAAAGCTACCCCTTTTCTTAATCCCAGCCACAAACTCTTTTAACAAACTACACCCAGTAATCAAAAATTAAATAATTGCTTTTCCTGTCTTTATTTACTTCCATCAGTCTACAGAATTCACTAAGTTTGTTACAACCCATACACATGAACCCAAACATCAAATTAAATAAAATTATCTTAAATCATTCCCACTAATTAAAGACTTATCGGCATGGCATATTTTACAGCATAAGTAATTAACGCTTGAAAACTTAAGATCACAACTTAAAACACCAGACAGTTATAACCCTATTCTTAGACAAATTATATCACTAGTTAAGATGAAATACCTTAACTACGAAACAGATGCACAAAATATAGAAACAACCCAAAATATAATCACATCACTAGCTGCTAAGGAGAAAATTATCTCAAATTCCTATAAATTAATAAGTGAGTTTAAACACCAGTCTGCATTATTATACTCAAAATGCTGGGAAAACATTAATAAAACTATCACAACAGCACAAAAACAAGAAGCTATTAATAACACTTTAAAGCTGACACCTTTCGAAAACCCAATTTACACACACGTAACGGTCAACAATAATGCATATTATACTCCAGCTGTCCTTAAAAAATTCGGCTATAAAAAAGAGTCACTGTGCCCCTTTTGCTCCCGAGAAAATGTTGATATTCTCAATATCTTTTGGAGCTGCAAGAATATCTTCAAGATCTGGTGTTCTCTAAGAGTGCAACTTGAAAAAATTGGGTACGAAAAAAAAACATTTTCCTGGGAAACAATGATTCTACATATAATCCCTAGTTCAATCAATGGACTTCTTAAACATATTTTATTTACATTGTGTGCCCTGCTTAAATTTTATTTAACTACAAATTGGGTAAATAAAATCTCATGGGTAAACTTTAAAGACATGGCAATTAAGTATATCACCTCCCGCAAATTAGCTACAAAAAAAGAACATATTTTCAAACATATTGGAACTCCCTACTAGACACAATCCTAGCAAGCAAACAAAATCCCTAAACTTAAATACAATTCTGGTGGACCACACAAACTTTTATAAACTAAACACAGAAAATATATTGCTCAAATAATAACATGCTTTAAGATTAGCATTAAATGAATAGCATCCAACATTGTAAATTATGTAACTTGTACATAGTTCAAAGTTTCACCAACCCATCAACAAGTAAGGTTACCCTACTTATAAAGGTCAAGTGATATATAAATGATGATATAAAACAAACTTTTTATTTCTTGTGGAAAATAACATTACTTTTTCTTTATTAGGGGTTCTACATCATTTCTAACACAACCAAGTGTGCATTTTTTTTCTTTCTTAGTACCTCAGTAATGGTGAAACTATTACTTTTTTTATATGTATGTTTTTATGCGATTATTGTAGAAAGTGGTTATTCTCATTTGTTTTTTTTTTGTTGAAATGTTTAAATATTTTGGCTGAATAACAAAAGCAAAAAAAGTATATTGGGGAAAAAGAAAAGAAACATGGAGGAGCTCTCAGATTATGTAGCCCAGATGGGTATGACCCTAGCCCTGAGCAGCCTCCTACCATCACCCAGAATGATACCACAGTACAAGCAGAAAATGATTGATTTCAACAATTGGCTAAGTTTCTGGTGTCATTCTAAGGGGATCCAGTATCTGTCTGCTTGGGATAACTTGATTGACAGACCTAGATGCTTTGCCAGAGATGGCCTGCATCTGTCTCCCCTGGGCTTCCGGATACTGGCCAAGGCTCTCGCCACTCCTATAGTGCCTTTTTTAGGCCGTGTTCCAAAGACCAAATTACCACCGTAACAGCTACAGACAAATGCAATGTGAGGGTCATGATGCTCACCACTAGAAGTCTAAATCTCAAAATGCACTCCTTAAAATGGAGAATATCGACATTTGTGCTGTAACAGAGACCTGGTTCAAGGCAGCAGATAGCACCCCTGCACTACCAGGCTATAACTCATTCCATACGTTTCGGCCCCAGAACTTGGACCGAAGCTCCAAAGGCAGTGGTATTTCCATGTTCATAAAGGATGCGCACACATCCAGACTGGTAGCACAACATGACACATCAGAGATACTTCAGGTGCAGCTAACATTGGGTAAGACAGCGATTCAGGTCGTAGCCTGCTGTAGGTCCCCAACCATGATCCAAGATTCACACTCCACGTTCCTAAGCATCCTGGAGAATATTAGGGTCCAACCGAACACACTCATACTGGGTGACTTCAGCTACCCCTTCATTAACTGGGAAAACTGCTCATGTACCAATACACTTGCCCAGCGTTTCCTGAAATTCATAAATTCCAATGCCCTGGACCAGCTCGTTCTTACCCCCACTAGAGGTAGCAACATCCTTGACCTGTCATTACTAACATGGGTGACCATTGCTCTGTACCAGTAGTCAACTCCTTCCTGGTTAGGTCCGACCACAACCTTGGAAATCCACATCCCTACTTAGAGGCGATCTCTTCTTGACTTACAAAGCCATGTCTGACCCAGCTCTGTTAGAAATGCTACATCTAAAGAAATTCCAATCTCTCTGCACTACACGCTCCAGAGACCTTAACCTCATTTCCACAATCACCTCATTTCCACAATCAGCAGAACAAGCTGGTGGGACAGGTTCATAACCCAAAGACTGCCCATCCTATGGAATAGACTTCCCATACATGTCAAGCAGAGTGCCTCACTGGCCCTCTTCAAGAGAAATCTTGATGAGTGGATGGGAAATAGAAAATTCACCCCGGGGATCACTCCATTGGCTCTACTTGACAGAGACACTGGGAACTAAGATCAGGTGGCACGATGCCAGGGTAATCCTATGGGCTAGGCTTGTAAAGGCTCCAGGGCCATTAGCCTAGTACACAGCTATGAACCTATGAACAAGTAGCAGGACTCTAAACTTTGTCTGCTACTTCCCAATGCCTTCTGAGAGAGGATTTTTCTCTCTCATGAATGATGCAGACTTAAAATGTGCTTTACTAGTTCCTCAGTTATTTCTGTCATGTTCCCCCTCCTTTTTTCTGTTTCATATTTATTTATACTGTGGTAACCAGGAAAGTAAACTGGTCCCAGGACCCTTTTCAGCCACAACATAAGCTACACTGGCAAAGATAATTATTAAATGCACTTATCAATACAAAGAAATATATACTGACAGAAAGACATTGACCAAGATTGCATGTGGAACACACTGCCAATGTGTGACAGTGACAAAGTAAATCATTGAGCAACATTTACTAGAATGTATACATTAATAATGCTTAACTATACTATGTTGTTTATTATAAATAATGTATTGTATGCACACATATTGCGCGCGCACACACACACACACACACACACACACACACACATCGTGTGTGTTTCTGTATATGTGTATGTATATGAAGTACATGTGTACAAAAGCGTGTGTGTGTGCATTTAAACACAGTTAAGTACTTTTGATTTCCTTTTCTTAGTGTTCTTAATGCAAGGGCACGTGGTAAATGTATGTTAAAGTAAATTCAGCTGTATATTATGGTTGCTCTTTGACAATGCAAGGACTGACTCTCCAAGTCAGTGGGAATTTCTTACAATAGATCTGTATATACCAGATATGCAGTCCCCTCTTAAAGAATGTCGCACAAAGCATAAAAAGACCTTTTTTATGAACAGCATGATACTTTGTTTGGTGTTAAGGCAGAAGAGGTGTTAAAGAAAATGGAGGACAAAGCTAAATCTATGCAAACTGTCAAAGATTTTTTTACAAGTACAGCCACATAGGTTTAGTAGACACTGGCCTACAAAAAATTGGTTCTTTCCTGTGTCAGACAGACCTCAAAGGGGCAGACCCCAGGCGCAAGGTTCTTATAGGCCCAAGCAATGGGGGGCTTCTACCTCCAAAGCTGGAGAAGATAGAACACAAACATACAGAAAAAAAGTCCCAATGATTTCCCCCTGCCTGCACCAAGCACTTTTCTTCTGGCAGCCCCTTTAGGGGGAAAATTAGCACTTTTTGCTCAAAATTGGCACATCATAACCCAAGACAAGTGGGTTCTAAACATAGTGTCACAAGGCTACAAGTTCCATTTCCATACTCTGCCAAAGGCAAACGGCTGGCCAGATCTGCAAAAAAATTAATGGGCAGAGGCACAAAAACAAGTCTCATCCCTCATGGACATGGGGGCCATTCAACAAGTACCAGAGCAAGAGCAGGGACAAGGATTTTACTCGAGACTGTTCCTGGTACCCACAAAGGACAAGACCTGGAGACCAGTACTGGACCTATCTATTCTGAACACTTTCCTGGATATTCCAAAATTCAGAATGTTGACTTTGCAGCAGCTTCTGCCCATGCTGGGCAAGAATGCTTGGCTTGTGACTTTAGACCTAAAAGAGGCATACCTGCATGTTCCAATCAGACAATCATGCAGAAGATACCTAAGATTCAAGGCTGGTTCAATGCATTACCAATTCTCTGCACTGCCCTTTGGCTTATCTACTGCGCCCAGGGTCTTTACAAAGTGCCTGGCACCAGTAATTGCATTCTGCAGACAAAGAGGAATACAAATATATCCTTACTTGGACGACTGTCTCATTCAAGCAGAGAACAAGGACATTCTTCTTCAACATCTGGCGTTTGTGAAAAGACTTCTAACATGCCTAGGGTACACAGTCAACAAAAAGAAATCAAACCTAGTGCCCTCACAAGAGATAACATTCCTGCGTGCAAGCTTAAATACAGCTGCCCAGATAGCTTATCTCACGCCAGACAAACAAAGGCAACTGACTACCTATTTCAAAATGTTGGCAACAAAGGCCCAGTTATCTGCAAGAAAAATTCTGCAGACTTTGGGCTTCATGGTATCCTGCATCCTACTAATTCCATATGCAAGACTGCATATGAGGAAACTTCAATGGTACCTAAAAAGTGTTTGGACTCAACATTGCCACAGCCTGGAAACAGTCATTACTCTCATTCCCTGTCTGCAACAGGAGTTTCGATGGTGGGCAAAGGCTTGTCACCAGAACAAGGGACAGCCATTCACATTACCCCCAGCCAGGCAGACACTAACAATAGATGCATCAGACTATGCCTGGGGAGACCACATGGCAGGAAGATGCATTCGGGGCACATGGCCCTCAAACCAAATGCATCTGCATATCAATCAAAAAAGAGATGTTAGCTGTTCAAAATGCCCTGACCGCCTTCAAGGACCTACTTCATCTGGGACAACTACTGATAAAGACAGACAACACCACGGTCATGTGATATATAAACAAGCAGGGAGGCACACATTCTTACCCCCTTTGCAGACTAGCCATGACCTTGTGGGACACAGCTTTGACTTACCAAGTACATCTGCAGGCACAATTCCTGCCAGGAAAGGAAAATACTCTGGCAGATGAACTAAGCAGAAACCTCATGGATCCCCACGAGTGGAAGCTGGATCCACAAGTCTTCAGCATAATAACAAGGAAATGGGGATGCTCGGACATGGATCTATTTGCCTCCCCTCTCAATTGCCAACTAAAAAGATTCTGCACAAGGACTTATCACAGACAAGCATGGAAAGTGGACGCCCTATCTTTCATCTGGAAAAACCGATCAGTATATGCCTTTCCTCCACTGCCTCTCCTCCCCAAGGTGCTCCTAAAGGTCAGACAGGAGAAGCCAAAGGTGATACTAATTGCCCCAGACTGGCCCCCACCAGTACTGGTATCCAATACTAAGGAACTTATCTCTGTACCCAGCTTGGACCTTACCTCATATACCTCGACTACTGTCCCAGCAAAACAATCAGATCATGCACAGCCAACTCAGGACATTAAACTTGGCGGCATGGCGGATAATGCAGTCATACAAAAAACACTTCTCAGTAAAGCTGTGATGGATGTCATTCTGGAAGCCAGAAGGCCTAGTACTAGAAAGTCTTACGCTGGAAAATGGAAGAGATTCTGTACCTGGAACCAGGCACAAGGAACTGATACAGCGGTACCAAATATTCCTCAGATTTTGCAATAGTTAACTGAGATGCTGGACAAAGGCCTATCTTTTTCATCAATTAAAATTCATGCCTCTGCTATTTCGGCTCATTACAATACAGAGCCACCACTTTTTTCTCACCCTTTATTAAGGCAGTACCTCAGAGACTACCAATACCTGCATGGGACCTCAACTATGTCTTGGAAAAGCTCACCCTGTCTTCTTTTGAGCCAGCTGCTACTGCTGATATGAAGTTTTTATCTTGGAAAACAGCTGTGCTCTTAGCAATTATTTCTGCAAGATGAGTTTCAGAGCTACAGGCGCTCATGGCTGTGGAACCTTTCATCCACAAAGGGTCTCCCTGAGGACAAACCCAACGTTTATGCTTAAAGTAGTGTCCAGTGTGGCTCTTAACCAAGCCATCCATCTGCCAACCTTTTACCCAAAGCCACAGAACAAGGGGGAGAGAATTCTGCATTCTTTGGATGTACACAGACAGCTTAGATTCTACTTGGACAGAACCAAAGCTTTCAGGAAGACAGAACAATTACTAGTGGCATATGCTGCAGGATCACAAGGAAAGCCTATCTCAAAGCAGACTCTTTCTAAGTGGTTAGGCCACTGCATTCATTTCTGCTACTTACACCATGGCAAGCCAGTGCCTGAGGGCATTAGGCCTCATTCCACCAGAGCTGCAAGCCACCTCAGCAGCCTTTCTCAGGGGAGTACCAACCAGAGACATTTTAGAGGCGGCTACTTGGAGTTCAGTGCACACCTTTACAAAGTATTATCATCTGCCACTCTACTCTAAATCCAGGGCAGGCTTTGCCACTGCAGTTCTGCAGGGCCTCATAGCCGCTCCTACTGCTGTCTAGTTCCAGCCTCCCATCCATAGCTTTGGGAGTCTTCCCAAATGTAATGACTGCAACAATGAAACACGAAGAACATAGTACAGTTGTGTACACTTACCATAAATGTAGATGTTCGATTGTATTCACTGTTGCAGTCAGGGTTACCCATCCACCTTCCCCCTTTTTTCTTTTGGATCTTATCTTTCCTTCTCTGATTTATACTACCTATGTGGAGTATTTGCTTATAGATGAAGGTAAAATTTATATTGATGTATTTCTGAATATAACTATAAAGTTTGGCTACCCTTTTTGGGGGCACCTGACATCTGGGGCAAGAAAAATTGAAGAAAATGGTGTCGGCTGCTTCTTTTATACCCCTGACGACCTGACGTCAGGGAAGGGGTGACAGCAGCCGACGCAGGACCCAAGACTTTGGAATTCAGGCCGGCTGAGGGCAACCTGCCAGCAGGATTACCCAAATGTAATGACTGCAACAGTGAATACACTCGAACATCTACATTTATGGTAAGTGTACACAACTGTACTTTGCTGCTTATGTAAATTTGTCAGAAGAGTTGACAATTTCCTTTAAACCCCTGACTGATCTAATTGTTTTGTTTTGCTATGAAAGGGGGAAGTGTTAAGTTCTCCTTCCCTCTGCAATAAAAAGAGTGGAAATAATTCCACAGGTTTCTGTCTTTTTTATATCACCTGCTGTGTTCCTGACATTAGCAGGATTAATTACCCATCTAAGATTGACAGCAGCACCTGACAGGGTAAACTACAGATTTAACTGTGTCTATATGTTATGCAGGTGGAGACAAATTTCTCTGCAAAGTATGTGAGAAGTTGAGTTTTTAAAAAAAAAGTAGGTGGGCTTTTCCCTTCCTTTGACTCCAATGCAAGGAAGTAAAAGTTTTAAAAACTATAAGCAGGTTTCTACACAATGCTGAACCATATTTGTAGGGAGAAAAGAAGTCTAACTATCGAGTTAAACTGTATGAGAGGGTGGGGTTTTCCTCTAATCCTGGAACTTCAGAAAACCCATCACAAGCCCCAAAGAACCACAAGAAATAGCTTAAATATTTAATTCCCATTTCATCGATAGTATTCTAAACCTTGTAAGTCATTTTCCACCTAATACTCAGTCTAGCCTCATAGACGATCCCACCCTTATAGACGTAGCTCAGGCAAACCTCCATACAGACAACTCCCCTCCTACAGGAATGTCAAACAACCCTACAGCCTCTTCTTTCTCTCTATATGCAGTACCTACCTCACTAGTGGGGTAGGTACTGCATGTAGAGAGAAAGAAGAGACAGTACCTACCTCACTAGTGCATTAACTTCTTAAACTAAAACCCTGCTCCCTATCCACTGACAACCTTCCCTCAGAAAAGCTCTCACTTGCTGCTGACACAATAGCCTACCCTGTCAGTATTCTCATTAATAGATCCATCATAAGGTGGCAAAACCAATGAACTAACCAACTGTTGACCCATCTCTATCCTCTCCCCTCTATCCAGACTATTGCAGAAATGTATTCACACACAACTAATAAAATATTTCACTGAAAGTAACCTCCTTGCACTGATAAACATGGTTTTCGCCTGGCACATAGCGCCACCACTGCTCTTCTCTTACCTTCACAAACACTGTGAACAAAACCTTGGATTCTGGACTACTAACATCAGTAATTCTATTAGATGTATCAAAAGCTTTCAACACAGTGTCTTATCCCAAGTTACTTCAGCAACTATTAATAGTAGAATGCTCTCAAGCCACCCTCAAACGGTTCTCTAATTACTAAACCGATAGCAAGTATCATATGGCAAGGTAGCCTATCTGAATAGTTAATAAAACAGGAGTTCAAGGGTCTATTCTTGGACTTCTACCTTTTAATATTTTCGTAAATAATCTGCATACTGCCTCCCTTCAAAGTACACTCCTCCAATATGCAAATTACTCCACTATCATCTCCTCTTCAAATAATCTCTAAAACCTACTAAGTATAACACAAAATGCATTTTCAGCCATAGAAACCTGGTTAAATGAAGCACAACTTCCACTTAATCCTAAAAGAATTCTAAGCTGTTGCTATTCTCAACTAAACCAGTCTTACAAGACTTCAACATATACTCACAAGACAACATAAAAATTGAAATAGTGACACATGCCAAACTGTTAGGCATTACTGTAGACAACAAACTTACTTTTGAACAAGACATACGTAGTACAATAAAAAAATGTTAAACATGGCAGAATGTGTACAAACAAACTTTATATAGATAAGCCCACTAAAATGAAACTTGTCAATAGCCTCCTGCTCCCATCCCTCTTGTATGGGGCCCCACTTTAACCAGTCTCCACCAGTCTCTTAAAAATAAACTCGAGTCATGCTGCCATAAAATTTGCCACTGGCATACCTTACTGATCATACCACTGTTAAGAAAGCCCATACAGAATTAAATTGGCTTGAATTTCCTACGCTACTTTGATTCCACCCAACTAACTCTAGCTCATAAAATAATTAGCAAACCAGATAGCTGCCCTGCCCTACAGCACATCCTACAACCATATTCCCCATCCTATAATCTGTGATCCACTAATAAACAGCTTTTAACCACTATCAAACCTAACAAAAGAGCCGGTCAGAACCTTTACTACTATGCCGCCAGGATATAGAATGCCCTTCCCCCAGGTATCATTGTCTTAGATTCATTAAATCATTCAGACTGTCTTTGAAGAAATACTTCCTCAGCAATCAGATCTGTTCCTGTGCCCAATATTCTAGGCCACTATAAGTTATCATACATGTTTCTTTTTTCTTCCTATCCCTTTATTTTCTTTTTCTCTGTCTTCGTACCAACCTGTCCACTAAATAATGTACTTCCCCTCTTTCTTTCTCTACTTTTCAGCCACTATGCTAATATAACTTTTTTCCACACCACATTTCTATTTTATATTTTACCTTCTCTTACCTTTTATTTTCCTGTTTACTGTTGCACTACTACCCCCTCCTCTTCCTCCTCCTCTCAAACCTTTGCAATTCAACTGTTCCTGTCTACATTATCAATTCAAGTTCTTTTGACTACACCTTGATAAATCATATGATAATTTTTGGCACTTTGTGCCTAATATATGTATTATATGTATATAGCAACTCTGTTAATTGACATATGTGTGTGTGTATGTATATATATATATATATATATATATATATATAGAGAGAGAGAGAGAGAGAGAGAGAGAGATAGAGAGTAACTGTCATTTTTTTAAACATCTGTTGTACTACTAAAACTATATAATTTGTTTTGTTAAAATTGTTTAATGCCTTTAACTATGTATATATTTTAGTAGGGGTGCTTTTCTCCCCAGGCCTCCAGTGAAAGTGGGTTCCTGACCCAGTGGACTTTCCCAGTCAACAAATATCAATCAATCAATTAATAAATAAATAAATAAAGAAAGAAAACTCTAAAGGGCATGAGGCTTGAATACTAAAGTTGCCGTAAAAAAGCAGTGGCTCAAGGACACATATCAGACTGGAATGAAAGTATATGTCATTTCACTTAGCTGATTCTGCATCTCTTGTTTATTGGCAGAAGTAGTTGACCAATGTTCTCTGGAAACTTAGAAAAAAAAAGATAACCAAATGACCTTTAAACTCCACAGTCCACGTACTAAGTCCAAAAAACACTTCACATCAGTAGGTAGGAACCAATAGCAGCTTTATTCAAATGAACACACACTGGTTTAGCACTTTCTTCCCTGCTGAAGAAGAAGGGAGGAAAGTGCTAAACCAGTGTGTGCTTCATGTGAATAAAGCTGCTATTGGTTCCCAACAGCTGGTGTGAAGTGTTTTTTGGACTTAGAAATAAAAAAGCAAACAGTAAATGTTCTGTAGTCCTATCTCGCCTTCATTCTTACATATGGGTTCGGCTCCGACTTGACCGATTACAAAGCTCAAAGTCTCTCAGTTGGCTGATGGCACGGTAGGTATCCCATAGTGCACTAGTAAGAATCCCCAGATCTCGTTTGCCCCTTCTACGAGTTCAGAAGTGCTCTCTTTCTTGGCTGTGGCTTAGTTGGAATTTCTTCATTATTCAGTTCTATAGTGATCCTTTTTTGACATAATAGTTTAGTATAAATAGCTTAACTGTTGTTATTTTAGCAGTAGATTAGTTAGCGTCTTTTTGAATTTTTGCAAAGTATGGTTTGAAAACTGGTTGGCCGCCTCTTCCGCGGGCCTTTTTCTTTCTGAGTGGTATCCCTTCTTCTGCCTGCTAGTTTTGCTACATTTTTTTCTGTTAGACGTAGGTCCGTGTTTTATTTAGGACCTTTTCTAACCTTTGTTTGACTAGAATACGTAGTTTAAAATTAATAGCTTAACACTTGTTAGCTAGAACTATTTAGATAGTGTATTTGTTGAATTTAGTGGAATTGTTGTTGCTAATTGTTGGCCATCACTTGCTTCAGTGCTTAGGGCTAGGCCCGTTTAAGTTGGAGGACCTAGTCCTCTATTGCCTTCTCTCTAGTGTGTTATTTCCTCATCAGGGCTAGGCCCGTTTAAGTTAGATGACCTAGTCCTCTGTTGGTTTTTCCTTGTGTGCAGTCTTTCTTGAGCAGTGCTAGGCCTGTTTAAGTTAGAGGACCTAGTCCTCTGTTGTTTTTTCCTTGTGTGCAGTCTTTCTTGAACAGGGCTAGACCTGTTTAAGTTAGAGGACCTTGTCCTCTCTTCCTGTCTTTCTCTCTTGTGATTGTGACAATATGCCTAAGGAATCAAAAGATCATAAACCTTCAGGTTTTAAAAAGTGTCTCAAATGTTCACAAAAAATGTCCCTGACTGATGGACATAGTATTTGTGTCTATTGCCTGGGAGCCATACATCTTCAGGAGACATGAACCTTTTGCCACTCCTTTAGTTCTCGGGTTCTCCAGGAAAGGAAGAACAAATTGATCCTGAAAGGTCTCCTTAAACCTTCCTTTGAGGAGGATTTAGCCAGTTCTTCATCATCTTGTTCCAGGTCTCCCTCTTCTAAAAAAGAGAAAGTAAAGTCGGTCAAAAGATAGTCTCCCACAACGACTGTTGTATCTGGACCTCCACAAAAAATTACCAAACTGGACAAACCTTCTACCTCCTCTGCTCCTCTGCCTTCGGTGCCAGTTAAGGTTATTGACATTGACACTCCACAGTCTCGCTTCGGAGCCGACTACTGAAATCTTACCTCGGAGCCGGTCTAGAGATTTATTACCAGTGTCCCCAACACTCAGATCTCAGATTTTACAGAGATCTAGATCACCTACCATGTCTTCCAGATCCACCAAGAGTCTTTCCGAAGAGGATGTAGAGAGAGTAGTGCTTAGACTTTTGAAGTCGTTGGCACTAGCTAAGTTGCCGGCTCCGACCCATTTGGTCCTGGAGCCATGTAAGGCCATATTACCTGCTTCTGTTCCTCATCCGAGCCATGTCAGTCTTTCGGAGCAAGAGCCATTGGTGCCGCTTGTTGTGGAACCGTTGGTTCCAGCATCCCCTACTGTCTGTCTCAGAGCCGAGTTCCGCTCCGACATCTTCGGTGCCGTCCTTGGTGTTTAGGAGCTGAAGCTCACCAGTCCGCCCCGATGGGGACGCTCAGACCTGAACTTCTTTGGTTCCGAGCCTACCTCTCAGTGCATCGGCTTGCTTGAGCTCAGATCCTACATCTGTCTTGAAGCCGGTCGCTTCGGAGCCGAGGGCTACTTCCACTTCCTTGGAACCGGGGGCATCCTCGGAGCTGGAAAGATCTGCCTTCGAGATGATGAGGAAGTGTGCTGTCTAGGTCTTCAGCTCCACTCAAGGGTACCAGTGCTCTTCCCCCTCAAGCTCCGACCTCTGTCTCAGCACCATCTCTCTCTTTGACAGCAGAGACTTGCAGCCTCAGGAGCCCCCATTGGGTGGCCCCCAGTCTTCTGAGACCTCCCCAGAATATCCTTCTGAAGAGCCTCCTTGGAAGTGAACTTGCAAGAGGAAGCATGTAGAGTCCCCCTGATGAGTCCATCACCTCTGACATTGACCTCGAGGATTCAGAAGGGTCCCCTAGGTCATCCTCTGATGATATCTCCTTCGTAGATATCTTAAAGATCCTGAAACAGAGAGGTGGCTGGCCCACTGTCACCCCTTCTGATGAAAAGTCAGTGTATGTGAAGGCTTACGGGTCTCAACCTTCAGCCTCTTGGGTGCCTCCACCTATCGATGAGCTGCTAGACTTAGTCAAAAGGTGTGGGAAACTCCTGATGCCGTGGAGCCAAGTCCCCAGAAGGCCCAACAAATTTCTTTCAGCCCCCAAAGACAAAGAGTTTTTGACTAAAGGTGTGCCTGTAGATGCCATGGTGGTGGCAGCAGCCACAAAGAAGGAACTAGCGGAAACTTCCTCATCTGTCCACTCACCAAACAGGGAGTCTCGAACGATGGACAGATACCGGAAGCGTGTCTTCTCTTCAGCAGTTTTTACACTCAGATCGCTGAATTACCTCACCCATTGTTCTAGACTTCAGCGAGATCTCCTAAAGGAGCTAGGAGATGCTCTCCAAGGTGCTTTAACTGAAGGAGTCCCTGAGAAGGTTACTGCTCAGTTGTCTACTTCAAACTCCATTGTTAACTCCTCCATGAGGCTGATATCTTATGCAGTGGATGGAGCGAGCAGGGCAGTGGTTTCGGGAGTTTCCCTTAGGAGACACTCCTGGATACGCTTATGTAATTTTGCGGAGCCCTTCAAATCTACATTTACCAGCGCCCTCTTTGATGGTTCCTCTCTGTTTGACCAAAGGTAAAACACACACTCACCAGATGTGAGCAGGAAGGGAAAACTCTCTGCCGTGGAAGTATGTTTTTCCGTCCCTTCTAGATCATAACCTAAGGGTCAGAGAGGTGGGAAAATGTGGTTCAAGAAATCTCAGAGATTTTTCCCAGACGCACAAGGTGATTCCTTCTCCAGAGGCAGAGGAGGTGGAAGTAATGGTAGGGGAGGGGGGCCGCAAAACCAGGGTGGCCGCAATTCCTTTCATGTATGTCCCTATCAGTGCTCCTGAAGTGAGTCCCGACTGTGCTTCTCTGGAGTCAGTCGGGGGGGTCACTTATCTTTGTACCCAGAAGCCTGGCATGACATCACACAAGACAAGTGGGTACAAAGAATAATTTCCAGAGGGTACTCCATTCCCTTCTCTTCTCCATCTCATCCCATCGAAAAAATCCCAGATGTTCCACTCAAGGTGGGAGGATGACATAATGGTTAAGGTGTTTACCTTAAAGACACAAGGTGCAGGGTTTGATTCTCATGGGGTAATTGGCTAGGCTTCAAATGGCCCAAAAAAGGGTGGTTAGCCTAGTACTAATCTATGAACCTATGAACCTAATCACAGGGATCAAGCAACTGTAGAAGTCCAGAATTTGCTTCAAAAGAGAGTCATCCAAACCGTCCCTGCAGACCAGATAGGATTCGGAACTTACTCCAGATTCTTTTTAGTGCCAAAACAAACAGGGGACTGGAGACCCATTTTGGATCTCAGCAAGTTAAATGAATCAGTGAAGAAGTCCAAGTTCTGAATGGTAATACTGCAGTCTATACTCCTGTTTGGGAAAGATAATTGAATGTGTTCCATAGACCTCCAAGATGCGTGCTACCACATAAAAATGCACAGAGCATCAAGGAGTCATTTACACTTCCGGCTGGGAGCCAGTTGTTACCAGTTTCGTGCTCTGCCCTTAGGTCTCACCACAGCCCCCAGGGTGTTCACCAAATGCATGGCAGCAGTAGCGGCTCACTTGAGACATCTTGGGTTCCAAGTGTTTCCATACCTCGACGACTGGCTCCTGACTGCCACCACCAGGCACTTATTTCTGCAAGCCAGGGATTCAACTATCCGAGTATGCACTCAGGGATTACTATAAATTAGGAAAAGTCTGCCTTGTCGCCCTCTCAATATGTGACTTTTATAGGTGCAGAAATAGACACAGTTGCAATGATGGCTCGCCTTTCTTCAGACAATACAAAATCGAAGACAAGAAATATACAGCCTGCTTCCCCATCACAAAGTCAAAGCGAAGACAGTGCCCACATTTCTAGGAATCATGGCCTGTACTGTAACTCTAGTTCCACTAGCCAGACTACATATGAGAATTCTACAATGGCTACTCTTCCCAGTGGTCTCTTCAACAACTGCCTGTATCTCATCCCATTTTAATAACAGAATCTTGCAAAAAGGACCTTCATTGATGGAGCCAGTCCAGTCACCTAACCAAAGGGACACCATTCATTCCTCGCCAACCCGTTGCTACTGTGACCACGGATGCCTCCCAGATAGGGTGGGGGAGGCATTATGTAGGAAGGACAGTCAAAGGCACATGGCAAGAACATGAGGCTCACTTGCATGTCAATGTCCTAGAGAGATGAGAGCAGTGCTACTGGCGTTGCAAGCACTTCACGACTTTCTTCCTCTAGGGACAATAGCAATCCAGTCAGACAACAGGTATGGTACTTCGTGTTTGGTAGTGGGCGATATCTTCTCAACGTTTTCTAGTTGCAACGCACATCCCGGGGACAACCAGTATAATAGCCAACAAGCTCAGCAGGGCAATCTTGATGCCTCACGCTTGGTCTCTGAATCAGAAAGTGGCGGAACAAATTTCCCGCAAATGGGGACAGCCTTGCTACAATCGGTTTGCCAGCCCAATGAACACTACTTCTCCCTTACCCCCCCCCCCCAGGAGGGGGAGACATCAAGAGACACACTTGTCCACAATTGGCCCTTGGGACTTCTTTATGCCTTTCCTCCCTTTCCGCTAATATCGAAAGTGATCCAGACAGCAAAGACCTTGGGAAGCAGAATGATTCTTATCACTCCTTACTGGCCTCATCAGATTTGGTTCCCCTTTCTTGGGCCTCACCTTCTGGACGTGCTATGGACTCTGGACCCAGTACCAGACCTTCTGACACATATGTCAGGCACGTTCCATCCATGTCTTCACACTCTCATCTTTACAGTGTGGCTGCTGCACTTCTATCCCTTGTCAAGCTTCATGATTTCTCCCCTGCGGTGACAGATATCCTGACGTCTTCTCACAAACCTGCTACTAGAAAATTGTACGCTACCAAATGGAAAAGATTTTTCTGTCTGGGCACGAGCTAAAAATGTAGATCCATACTCATCTTCCATTCCCTTAGTGTTAGAATTTCTAACCAAACTTTTTCACCAGAGATCAGCTGCTGCTACAATCAAGGTTCAATTAGCAGCTGTCTCCAATTTTCATTTGGGACAACATGAACCTAATCTTATGACTCACAGATTGTGTAAATCATTTTTAAAAGGCACTACCTTGCTAAGACCTCCTTTTCAAGAACTTGTGTCTCCCTGGGTCTAAATTTTGTTCTTTCAAAACTTACCTCTCTGCTTTTTGAACATTCACATTCTTGTGATTTAAAGTTCCTTTCATGGAAGACCATTTTTCTAGTAGCTGTTACATCTGCCAGAAGAGCGTCAGAGCTGCAAGCACTTTCAGTCAAACCTCCTTACTTGGTGTTTCATAGAGACAGAGTTTCCTTTCGTACAAATACGTCCTTCATCCCCAAGATTTGTTCTCAGTCTAATATAAATCAAACTATTGAACTGCCAGTCTTTTTTCCTAATCATTCAAACAAAGCGGAATATACGTTCCATCAACCTGATACACACAGACAGTTAAGTTACTATCTATATAGAACCAAGGAAATTAGGAGATCAGACCAATTGTTTGTATCATTTTCAGAGATGAGAAAAGATATGCCAGTCTCCAAGGTAATGTTATCAAACTGGATTTCAAATTGTATATATTTTATTTACTCTTCTGATGTCAAAGAACTACCGTTTAAAATTAAAGCTCATTCTACCAGATATGTATCCACATCTACTGCCTTCCAAGCCAGATTTCCAATGGACAGCATATGTGCAGCAGCAACTTGGGCTACCCATCATACTTTCATTATGCATTATAAATTGGATTTGGCCTCCAGGGGCAGATCCTCCTTTGGTTCCACGGTTCTTAGGAGTATATTCCCATGAGCCACCTGAGAAAAGGTGCTAGGGACGCTGTCCCATATGTAAGAATGAAGGCGAGATAGGACTACAGAACATAAAGAAGTTATGTACTTACCATAACGTTCCATGTTTGTAGTACTTCTCGCCCGTCATTCTTACAAACCCTCCCACCTACCCCCGTCCATGTATCCTTGGAGGATCTGGAGTCAAGATAGTGCCTATTTTCCTTAGGGTTTGAGACCTTTCATCTTTGTTTTTCCTTGTGGAAATACATTCTATCACTTTTTTAGATAGCAGCAAACAAGATCTGGGGATTCTTACTAGTGCACTATGGGATACCTACATTACCACGAGCCAAGTGAGAGACTTTGAGCTTTGTAATCGGCTTCTGTTCCGAACCCATATGTAAGAATGAAGGGCGAGCTGGACTACAAACATGGAACATTATGGTGAGTACATAACTTCTTTTTATACCTTTCTGAATGTAGACATTAAGATAGCCTGTCAGTGCCCTGCATATAAAATCTTTGTTCTTGACTGCGGAGGGCTCAGGTTCATATCCTGTTTTCTGCTTCAGCAAACTGCAGGAGGGTTTAGAGAGACGCAGCTACCAGCCCACCACCACCTGCAGCTAAAATCTGTCCATGGGGGGGTGGTGGTCAAGCTGTGTGTGAGAAAGCCACTTTATTACAGTTAAATATTCATCTGTATTCCTTTTCATAACAGGACATTGCATGTGTCAAATAGCAGCAATTTTAAATTTAGTACTGTCGTCTGTTTATTTTGCTTTTGTCACAGTTAGACATTGAGGTATGCATGGCCATATGGTCACAGTTTAAAATGGTGGCGAGGTAGTCTATGTATAAAGCAAAGGATGTTTCAATTTACTTGATCATAGCCTGCTTTGGTTATGTAGAGAGGTAGAGCTTTGACTACATTCCAGGCAACTAGGCAGGGAGGATGGATATGCTCATCTTGGGAGGCAGGGAGTCATGCTGATGAGGCAGACTACTCTTCAAGACCAAGTGGAAGCCAGAACTAGTAACAGTTGCCGGACTGGTATGGGTGGGACTGTCTAGGAGGCGTGGCTGGCCTAAGGCACAAAGTGGGCATAATCATTAAAGGTCATGCCTCACTGCTGATTATAACCTTAAAAAGATGATGTCAGCATGCAAAGGGGGTGGTGCCATGTAAAAACCTGTTAGGCAGCAGAATGACCCTGCAGGCACTCCACTGTACCTTCAGGGTGCAGTTCTCAGATTCATCTTTGCACCTGACTGGAGGTCCCAGTGCTAGCTGTTTAGCACCTTCCCTCTCCACCAGCAACCTCAAAACCAAGGAGAGATGTACAGCGGAGTGTCAGAGCAGATGGTCCGAGCTACCACGGATAAACCCCCCCCCCCAAAAAAAAAAAAAAAATGAGGAAAAAATGTTTTTGATCACTGGTACAGTTATTCCTGTGGCTTATGAAGGAGGGACATTGCATTTGTCTAAGAACAACTATTTGAAGTACATTACTGCATCATTGTTTCTGTTGCTCTGATCACAGTCAAACAGAGTTGTACAGAGTAAGTAGTTGCTTTTGCTGGAACAGGCTGTGTGTAAAAACAGTGGTGTGGGGGAACATACTGTGTACTTTCTTCACTGTTAAGCAGACATTTCTGTGCCTTGTGTGAGAGAGGCATTGTCCTATGTCTGAGAACAGCGAGTTGAAATACATTGCTGTGAGAATTATTTCTGTCATTTTGATCACAGTCTAGCATCCGTATGTGTAAATAAAATCTGGTTTTCTGGGGGGTGAGTTTGTGGTCTGTGTTTCAGAATAACTGGCCAGTACTATCACTTCACCTCTTCTAAACAACCATTAAGCTGAACTGTTGGACATTTTGATTTTGAGCTTTGATGTGTATGTGTATGTATGTGTGTGTGTGTGTGTGTGTGTGTGTGTGTGTGTGTGTGTAAAACACCCTTAATTTGTAGACATATTTTTTTTGTTTTGTTTTTTTTTTCTTTTTGAACTATATGTACTTTATTGATCTTGTCCATGCATTGATTGATATGTGAATATATTTATTGGGTACTGGACATGTTTGCCTCATTTCACGGACTGTGGAATATAAGTTTTCCTATGGTGACACCAGTCAATTTGAATCATTTTGTTTCCGGATTTTATAACAGTAAGGATGACCTTTAATGTTTTACCATTGTTTCTATGATGGGTGATGCTTACGGCTCTACAAGTAATGCCACTGGTACAGGAACAAGCAGGCAAAAATCTACACTCTTGCAAGGGTATTACTTACATAATAACACACACCCTGGAGGGTATTATTGCACTTAGTGAATGGGCTCTCTGGAAAATTGGTCTGTCCAGCCAATATCTCACTGGACTATCACCAATTAAATGTTACATTTGGCCAGTACTCCACTGGACTGCCAACAATAAATGTGAAATCCCTTACTGTCCTGCGTCAGTAACTAAAGAGCTTCAATCCTCAGTACTGACTCCAATGTGAGACTTTCACTTAAACAGGAGTAATATTTTATAATTTTCCCCTAAGAGCACAACAGGAACACGCTCTGTAATCTGGGACTGATTAGTATACTTCTGTCCACCTGCAATGTGACGCCTTATTACACACTTCAGAGCAATGTTTCCCAGTTTAAGACCACTGATACACTAACGCTCAAAGTAAATTTAAATGTCACACATCCGAACACTTCTGAGAAAGCCTGGCACAGATTTCCAGCTGTGTCCCTTCCCCAAAATAATAATGTAATGCTGCCACCAATCAGTGTGTCTTCGTGCCCTTCTAAAGGGTGTCCAGTTATGAAAATTAAATATCAAAATAAATGATAGCTGTGATCAGAAGTGACCAGGCCTTCAAGGTGATCTGAGGAGTATCAAACAGGCATCAGCACTCTCTAATCTCAAAAGAACACACTGATTGCCAGCCACAATGTAAAGTAATGAAAACATTTAATAATAAGTAAAAGATTACAAGAATGTAAATCAATAACTTTCAATAAACACAAGAATTCAGTCATCGGAAATATAAAATTAAACTGTAGAATAGAAGTCCACCATTGTAGAAAAATTCTGCCTTAATAACTAAGCTTTCCTAATCTAACTAGACAATACTCCCCCCTAATCTATTCTAACAGATAACAGCAAGGCAAATGCAGGTTACAGTCTTTGGTGAGTTCTGTTTTCTTTAGGTATCAGTGCACAGCACTGTAACTGACTGCAGCTCTTCCTCAATCTGTGCAGCACTTTACTATCTGCACAGCTTAACAGTCTCAACTGTCTTATTTAAAAAAAATAGCTGTTTGGAAAAGTTATTTTTCCTGTCAATCAGCTATGCAAATAATCACCTAGCAACCGAGAACATTCTAATATCATCACCCATGGTTCAACTGATTCTTCACAGTTTGTACTTTAGAATGTCCCTCTCAGAAATGTGCAATTAGAAATGTATCAAAACACTGACAGATTCTTTACACATGCTATATAAACGGAAATACTCAACATTTTAAAAACTTATTTACATTTTCACAATTAGACATGATGGCATACAATACAAGTTAATCTGAGAATACATACAAATCTCCTGCCAGATATGCTAACACAGATGAGTGTTTTCATTTTCTTCACACCCTCCCCCTTATGACTCAAGCACAATTTTCAAGTCACCCTTGAAAAATGACACTTGAGAAAAATGGGTTTGTCTGGGAATGTTATCCCAATCCTCTCCTGGGCAATCCATTTACATTAGCATTATTAACCCCATTGCAGCATTTTTCTCCATTTGAGGAAACTTGGCTGAGCACAGTCCCCAACCCATAATTTGAAGCATCTACCTATACAATAAATTATTTATTGTAATCTGGGCTGGCTAACACAGGGGTCCTCAAAAAATCTCTTTTAGTTTTTGGAATCCCTGTTCACAATCTGAGGGCCACACTACATTTTCCGGTTTATGCTTCCTAATTAGGTCAGTAAGGGTGCAGCTATGGTACTGTAATTGGGCACAAATTTCCTATAGCACCCTGCTGTGTTTAGAAATGCTGTCACTTGTTTCATAGTAACAGGAATTGGCCACGGTTGGATAGCGTTCACCTTGACAGGTTCTGGTGTAATTTTACCACTTCTCACTCTTTGTGTCCTAAGTAAATGACCTCTGCCATACCCACTTAACATTTACTGGATTTAATAGTTAATCCTGCCCTCCTTAATCTATTCAAGACTTTCCTGACATGTTGGTCTGCAAATGCCCATAGCATAGTCTTCAGTGTAGAGTTTAACCTCTTCATAAGACCATTAGTCTGGGGATAGTAGGGGGTGTTCTTTAAATGTATCATCCCACAGCACTTCTACAAACAAGTCAGCAGGTCTGACATGAAGTTGGCACCTTGGTCAGTCAGTATTTTCCTGTGGAAAACCTACTCTGCTGAGTATTCCTAGCAAAGTATTTGCCACCTTTTATACATCAGTATCACCTGCAAAAGAAATTTTAGGAACTTTAGCTAGAAGTGGCAGACAGTAGACTGTAGGTTCTACCAGCTGCCTCATTACCTCACCTTCTAGCCCTCCCTTAGGAATCCACTTTTTATACAGTAACCCTTCCTTCTCTGACTCAATATCCCCTGCACAAGGAATGCTATGGACTATAGCTAGAAGTGGCAGACAGTAGGGTGTAGGCTCTACCAACTGCCATACTACCTCAACTTCCAGCCCTCCCTTAGGAGTCCACTCTTTATACAGCACAGACTCCCCTCTTCCTTGAGCCTCAGGTGCTTCCTTAGTCCTCTCCTTCAAGCTTTGTACTGTAGGGTCCATACGTTGATCCAGTCTTGACTTTACATTTGTGACCCTCCCAAGTTCCCCTTCCACAGGAAGCCTAGTAACTTCTGACAGCTGTACCTCACTGTCACTCTGAATACTATCACTTGCCTTCATCCTTGCAGCCATAGTGTCCAAGGCAATATCAGTACTTCCTAGCAGCTGTGGCTCACTTTCAGACTTACTGCTACATAATAGCAGTGTCTCAGAAACGGCCACCACACTAATCCCAGCTTCAGGTATGAGATTTGTGAGTCTTTCCCAGATTACCAGACCTGCATGCCTTTCTCCAAGCCTGACTGCGTGTCACTGCATGTACACAAGGTGCTGCATCGTCAAAGTCATTCCCTATCAGGACATCTGCAAGAATATCCTCAAACACACCTACTTGCTTGCTTCTTCTTCCACCCTCCCAGTCAAGATGAACCCTAGCCAAAGGTATTTGGAACAGGGTCCTTCCCAATGCTGTGACTGGATTGGATAGCCCAAGCAAGTGCTGCTCTTCTCTAACCACTGCAGGCCCAACATTGGTTATATCAGAAGCGGTGTCCCTCTTAACAGTTACCTATTTACCATCTACTAAGATAGGATACAAATTTTTGTGATTATTTGGCACCCCAGTTGTTTATAAACAACGGACCACTGGCAGTTTGTCATCCACACTTACTGGCTGCCTCATCTTCTGTTTCTCACCTTACCCGATGGGCATTTGGCAGCTGTGTGTCCCCCTGGTTACACTTGAAACATCTAATCCCGAACCTTGCACTTGAATTAGTAGTTTTTTCTGTTACTGGTGTACTCTGTTGGAAGGGTTTAGACTGCCCCCCATGGGTTCCCTTATGTCCATGTACAGCACTGGGTATTCCTTTGCTTATGCAATGGTGCTCTGCTTGCCAAGCAGAGATCCCCTTTTCTTCCCAACTGCTCAGCAGTGTTGCATTCATTGACTGCTAACCAGACTGTCATGTCATCAGGCAAAGTACTGAGGGCTTGTTCCCTCACTAAATGGTCTACAAGTACCTCAAAAGTGGTGACCTGACACCCACTCAGCTATCTGTGAAAGTAAGTACTTAAGTCAGCAATATAATCATGTACACTTTCATCTGCCTTGCATCTGCATTTACAATTTTTTTTCTGTAAGCTTTAGGTGTTAATTTAAAACACTCTAGAAGACAGTTCTTTAACATAATTCAAACAATCTACATCAGATAATTTTGACATGGCCTGAACAGCTTTACCTTGGAGTAAAGGAGTCAGGAGCTGAACCCAGAGTTAACGGTCAGCATCATATTCTCTACATACCCTCTTAAAGATATGAATAAAACTATCAAAGTCATCCCCATCCCTGTACTGAGGAAAAAGTTTGTTGACCTGTACTGCTTCTGGGGTCTGGTTATTCCCTTCCCCATTAACCTTAATGACCCTGTTGAAGGGTTTGCAGTTCCATTTCTTGCCGGCACTGTCTCTCATTTTCCTCGGCTTCTAAACACCTCAGTCTCTCTTTGGTCTCCAGTCATTGGGCTTTCAGGTACAGTCCCTCTGCTGATTCCAATTCAAGTAATTTGGCGTACAGTTCATATTGAGGCTGTTTCTCCTCAGCTTCAGTTCATATTGGCGCTGCCACTCCCTTTCCTCAGCCTCCAGATATTCCTTCTCTCCCTTTCTTTAGCCTCCAGTTCCAATCTCCTTAACTCTAGATGAATTCTCAGGTCCCCTGAAGAAAATGTGGACTGTCTTGTCTCAGCAGGGTGCACATCACCAACACCAAACTAGATATCCTCCAAATGGCTGGTCTGTGCTGTGACTGCGACCAACTGCAATCATTGCTTCCTCAGTCAGGTTGGCATGCACCAATCCTCTGGCTTCACAACAGACAACTGAATCTTTGTCAGCTTGCTAAATTATTTTGCTGACATTCTTGCCTGCTATCCCTGACTATCTAACTAAAAAAAATAAAAATAAAACTGTAGTGGATTTAAATTCTGAATGTTTACCTTGTGGCTGTCAAGAGTGCACACCTTAATGTCAGTTACCCACAGGCTACTGAAATTCAGTTAAAAATCCCACACTGATAGCATCAATTAATGTGATGTCCAGCTAATACCCCAAAGGACTGCCACAATAAATGTGACATTCCTTGCTATCCTGGGTCAGTAACTAAGGAGCTTCAATCCTCACTACTGACTGCAGTGTAAGACTGTCACTTAAACAGGAGCAATACTTCACAATTAACAGTACAACGGGAACACACACTGTAATCTGGGACTGGACTGTATACTTCTGTCCACCCCTAATGTAACTCCTTATTATACACTTCAGAGCAATATGTCCCAGTTTAAAACCTCTGATACACTCACTCTCAAAGTAAATTTAAATCTCACACATCCAAACACTTCTGAGAAGGCTTAACACAGATTTCCATCTGTGTCCCTTCCCCAAAATAATACTGTAATGATGCCACCAATCAGAGTGTATTCATGCCCTTCTAAAGGGGTGTCCAATTATGAAAATTAAATGTCAAAATAAATGATAGCTATGACCAGAAGCGACCAGGACTTCAAGGTGACCTGGGGACTATCAGACAGGTGTAAGCACTCTAATCTGTAAAGAACGCATTGATTTCCAGCCATAATGTAAAGTAATGAAAAACATTTAATAATAAGTCAAATGATTACAAGAATTTAAATTAATAACTTTCAATAAACACCAGAATTCAATCACCAGAAATGTAAAATTAAACTGCAGGATAGAAGTCCATCATTCTAGAAAAACTCTGTCTTAATAACTAAGTTTTACTAATCTAACTAGAGAATACTGTCCCTGATCTATTCTAGCAGATAGCAGCAAGGCAAAGGCAGGATTACAGTCTTTGGTGAGTTCTTCTTTCTTTAGGTATCGTTGCACAGCACTCTCTACAGCTCTTCACAAACTGCTCAGCACTTGACTAACTGCACAGCTGTCTTATTTAAAAAATAATAGTCAGCTGTATGTAAAAGTTCTTTTTCCCCGTCTCAACTGTTCAAATAATCACCTAGCAACCAGGAACATTCTAATGACATCACCTACTGTTCAGCTTATTCTCCACAGTTTGTACTTTAGAATGCCCCTCTCAAACATGCACAGTTAGAAATATATCAAAACAAACAGATTATTCACACATTCTGTATAAACAGGGAAATAATCAACATTTTAAAGACTTATTTACAATTTCACAATTAGACATGCTGGCATACAGTACAAGTTAATCTTTGAATATATACAAATCTCCTGCCAGATATGCTAACATATGACAGTGTGTTCATTTTCTTCACAAAGACCTTTCATGTTTTACCAGTGTCTGTGGTGGGTGATTCTTACGGCTCTACAATTGATGCCAGTGGTACAGAAACAAGCAGGCAGTAATCTACACCCCCTGGAAGGGTGTTATTTACTTAATAATACACACCCTGGAGGGCGATATTGTGCTTAGAGAATGGGCTGTCTGGAAAATTGTTACTTTTTGCTAAATGTTTTAATATGTGTTTTTGATGTAAAATGGTTCCTCCACCTTATGTTTCAAAGTTAGCTGTAGCATATGTAAATAATGTTGGAGGAAGCATTTTACATATAAAATATATAATTTTTTAAAAATATCTAGATATTTCCTTTATTTTTTTGGTCCCTTTTTGCTAAAATGTGTGGTTTCTTGCCAGTCATTGAAGATTGAAGTCACTAAATAATATACATTTGACTTTCATAATTCATTTCTTCAGAAAATTCATGTTAACACAAATCCTGTTTAACTTACTTTGTGATTTTTGAAAGAATGACATTTAAAATCTGTTTCATTTTTTTGAGCATTTCTCCCCCCTTTATTTCAGGCTCTATCCAGATTTTTTTTAGCTAAAAGGTTGCGAGGTATGCAAAACTGTTATCTGCTGCTGCCACCGGTCCATCAATCTCAATGTCTGTCCCTCTCACACGCACACACGCACTTGCACTTTGGAAAGTGCATGCTAACACAAGTCCTATTATTCAAGCAACTTTGTGAATTTTTTTTAACAGGAATATGTTCCTGTTTTAAGCCTTTGTTCCCACTTTATTTTAGGTTTTATCCAGATAACTTTTTTCTAAGAGGTGAGAGGTACGTAAACCTGCTCAGTGTTGCTGCTGCCAGTGCTCGATCACTGTCGCTCTCACTTTCATGCACACAGGCACACATTCATGCAAACAGACAAACATAAGCACACACCCACACTTTTTTTTCCTGTTATGTTTAGTTTTTACACTCGCTAAACAACAAAAGCTCTGATTAGCAAGTGTAAAATAACAGCTCCATTGATCTTGCTTTCACTCACATGCGCACACACACTCATACACAGCATGAACACACACACTTTTGTTTTTTTAATTTTTTTTTTTTAAATATATTTTACACTCGCTAAACAGCGGAAGTGCTGCTTCATCCATCCATGCATCCTCAACCCCTTTTCCCATTTTTGCACATGGGGTCAGGGTGTCACTTCAACAATGACAGTCATCTAGAGACAGGGTTTACACCACCGGGTGGCTAGCCCTGCCGCTGCTTAACAAGTATAAAATAGTGGCAGCTGTTAGGTTTTTTTACTCTGAGCTCCACGGCAGTTTGATATGTTGCCATGAATTGTCAGACTCATTTTTATTGGGCATTACTTGTATGTTACCACCCTGCTGGAGAATGTTTTTTTCTCCAATCAAGGTACAATGTATAGATTGCCTGTTCACTAAGTGGCTTTAAATCATCACCTGATGCAGAAATTAGATGGAAATATGGGGATTTACTCAGAGTCTAAATTTAAACTTATATCTGGCATTATCATTTGTTAAAGGCATATTTGAAAAGAAAGAGGGCTGCAAAAGGATTGCAGGTACACTGAGCTTGATGTTGGACTGCATGATGATTTTTTTTTTTCTTTCGCTGTGGAGGGCAGTTCTACAGGCTTGCATCACTGCTGTTTGACAGATGCTTAAAAACTGGTATTAAAAATTGTTTTTGTGAATGAGAAGTGTATTTCTTAAATTTAAAGAACAGTTATCGATATTCTCAGCCAAATGACAGTTCTATGTAAAATATCAAATTATTGGATGCTGAGCTGGAACAAAGAAGGTTAAGGCATTAAACCAAGACTTTAAAGGTTATGAAGTGGGCAGTGCATTTAAAAACATCAATACCATGTGACTGTTCATTTTGCTAATGAACAGAATGGTACTTCTAGCAATAACCAGAATTAGACAAAAGCTTAAGAGGAGTAATCAAACTGTGTCCATTTTAAGGAATAGTGGCAATTCTTCAGATTCTTTTATTTCATCAAACATTGATACAGATGTTGAGGTAACTAGGATGAACCATGAATTTTAATCATGGTGGATGTAAACACAGGGTGTCCCATCTTTGTACAACCAAACTGTGGAGAAACTTCAGAAACTAATGGACGTATAGTGCATGACACTGTTAAATCAGTTGGTGACTAATTCTTCCAATGATGATCATCATTTGCATGAGTATTCAGCAGGAACTTCTTATTGTAACATTTGTTAATGTCTGTTATGTACATCTCAGATAAAGATTCTAGTTGTCTACTGATGTACTATGTTCTTCATCTGTAAATATGTTTGTAATTAATTGCTATGTTAATCGCTATGTAATCCAATGTAACTACTGTCTGTGTATTTTAACTGTGGAGCTTTTCTCCCCGGGCCTCCTCCTGAAAATGGACCTATGTCCAGTCGGACACTCCCGGTCAACAAATGTAAATAAATAAATTCCATCTGCCTCATTGTCATTTGGGTCTGTCAAGGTAACCCATTACTGGCCAGCTTTCAAAACTCCAGACTCCCCTTCCTTTCTCTTCTTGTGACAGCTGAGTGGCTGAGCATATCCTGAGAGGAAAGCCTTCAACTGTCACAGCAAGTGAGTATTCAGTCTTTCTGCCATCCAAAAAAAAAATCCTCTGAATCTTCCCAGATCCAGTACTGTTTTTCTAGCTCAGATAAGACCCATTTGGGAACCCTTTTCCTCCCATTTTATTATTAGATTTATTGATCTGATGTTGTTAATCTTTATTCATTCCTTACTAATGGGTGCCTGTTCCGTCCTCGGAACAGAGTTGGCCTTTTAACAAGCTCGTGCCAGCCAAAAAACTGTTGAGCTAAGCTTTACCCATAGTGCCCCTATACCTGTTACCTCAGATCTCATTTGCCGCATAGATATCAAGGCTTGTCAAGCCAGCTCTCAGCTAAGCGTTTTAAATTTTTTTTCTATTAAAACCTCCTCTGATAGTTTTTCTTACTAATTTTATTATATATTACTTTATTAGTTAGTCACTAGTTTCTATACCTGTTTGAGTGCTTCCCTTTCTCTTTTTCTTACCAGTTTTGGGTAGTTTTAGTACCGTCGCTGGTACAGGCCTTTCCCTCTACCCTCTGAGGTAATGTCTTAATACCAATGCTTTTTCCTCCTTTTTAGCTGTCTAATTAGCTATTTAAAAAAAAAAAAAAAAAGAACAAAAAAGTTTAGAGTTTTTTTCTGTTTATAATTGTAATATTAATCTGTTTAGTGTGTCACTTTTCTTGGATTGTCCTTCTCTGCTGTGTTGGAAAAGAAAGGAACAACTGGATTTAAGCAGTGCGACCAATGTGGTCACAAAATAGCACATTAGGATGCCCATACCTCTTGTGTTTACTGTCTGAGTGTTCATCTATCTATTCAGTCTCCATGCGGAATTTGTAAGGCTTTTAGTTCTTGCACGATTAACGAGAGGAAAAACAAACTAATACTCAAGGGCCTACTAAAACTCCATTTGCAGAGGCTTTTTCTGGGTTGGAGGGTTCACTCCCTCCCAAGAAAGAAATGTTAACAGCCATTTGGTTCCATCTTCACCCCATGGCACTGACTCTAAGTTTTCAGAACCGAAGGTCAAAATTCCAAAATTGACACCATTAACTTTGGCACCAGGGTCTCAACCCCCCTCTATGGTGCCATCCTTGGTTCCAGAACTGCAAGTATCCACATCGGTACCACCTGTGGTACCGATAAAGACTACTGCATTGACCATGCCTTTAATTACTACATCCACTCCAGTCTCCCTTTTGGCACTAAAAATAGTTTACCCTACACTGGTCACTTCCATCCTCCCTATGCATCTTACTGGTCATGAGACCATGGTGTCGAAAGGAGAAACAGCCCCTCAGCCCTGATATTCCCCATGGCAGACCCCTTCTTTGGTCAGCAATGTAGCCACCTCTTGGAGAGACCTCTCTGTCGGGGATATCAGCCCACTTCTCCAGGAGCCTCTCAGAATTTGACATGCTGAGACTTGTGGACCAGCTTCTAATGGCCAGAGGAATCACAACCCCTGTTGTTGGGTGATTTCAACTACCTTGCCATTAAGTGGGAAAACTACTCGTGTACCAACACTCTTTGCCTAACGGTTCTTGGAATTCATAAATTCCAATGCCCTGGATCAACTAATCCATAGTCCGACCAGGAGCTCCAATATCCTAGACCTGGTCATTACCAACATGGGAAATTGATGCTCCACACCTATGGTCACCCCCTCGGTCAGGTCTGATCATAAGCTAATCACCCTTGACATCTACATCCCTCCCCCACCTCCAATAAGGAAACCTCTGTAAACAACCTCTCCAAAGCCAACTTCATGCTACTCAAGTCAGAAGTGACAAACTTCATGACACCCATGCAGACGGGAACTGAAAGTTCGAGTGCTGAATCCTACAATAAGGCATTGTATGAGCGCATCCACTCGTGCATGAATTGTGCCATCCCAAATAGAACCAAGATGCTCTCCTCCAAAAAAGGAAGCCAATCTGGTGGTCCCCTGCCATAAACAAACTTTACAACAAAAGGAAGACACAGTTGGAGAAAAGAGGAAAATCCCAGGATGCAAAAGACTCCCTTACCAGCCTCAGTAAGAAGCTGAGATTCCTCATAAAATCCTCCAAAGCTAGTTACAAAAATAAAATTGCCAAAGATTCCAAAGACAGCCACAAGGCATTCTATAGCTACGTCAAGAGTCTAAATGGCAATGCTCAGATCTGCTCTGAGCTACAACAGAATGGCATTAAATATACTGATCCCAAGGATATTGCCAATATCCTGGCAGATCAATTCAGTGCCAACTTCGCCCCCTAAAGAGCCCATCTCCAATACCAAAAGATTGCAAAATTCCAGTAATAACAGCCACACAGGTAAAAAGCGCGCACTGCAAAGCTAAGAATACAGCATCCATGGGACCAGATGACATCCCGGGCTGTGTACTACATAAACTACAAAATGAACTGACACCTCACCTAAGTGTCATGTTTAATCATAGCCTTACCTAAGTGTCATGTTTAATCATAGCCTCACCTCAGACTTTGTGCCCACTGAGTGGTGCACAGCTACAGTTATCCCACTCCACAAGGGGAGGATCCACCTTGGATCCTGGGAACTACCGCCCCATCAGTCTGACGAACCTGATTTGCAAGGCCATGGAAGGTATTATTATGGAACTTATAAACAAAGACGTTGGCAACCTTGAAACACTGGACCCCACCCAGTTTGGGTTCATGAAGGGCCGATCTTGTCTCCTGAACCTGATTCACTTCTTTGAATCAGACTCCAGAGCTGTGGACGAGGGTAAGATAGTCCACACTGCCCATTTGGACCTCCCCAAGATCTTCGACACCATCCCCCACTCTGGAATCATAGATAAACTTAATAAGCTGGGCATTAATCCCTATGTCACTCAATGCGTTGCCAACTGGTTTACTGACAGAACCTACACTGTAAAAGTAGCAGACTCCAAATTCAGTTCCAGACCAGTGGAGTACCTCAGGGTTCAGTCCTGGGACCGCTCTTGTTTGGCATCTACTTCTCTGAAGTGCAGGCCAGCACTAAGGGACTCTGGCTAACAAAGTTCGCAGATGACAGCAAACTGGGAGCCATTATTGAATCCCCAAATGTTCTGGATATTCTACAAAAGGGCCTTACAGAAACAGAGGCTTGGTGCCAGAGCCATGGGCTCAGTCTCAATGCCAAGAAATGTATAGTTATCCCCTTTTGGAAAAAACATGTACCCGTGAATTCCCACGTAGGTGGCAGTACACTAAACATAATAGACTTAGGGGCAGAGGTGGACAGTGGTCTCACCTTCGATAACCACATCGCCACAACAGTCTGGAAATCCTTCTATGTGGCACACCTCATCACTAAGGGCTTTTCATCCAGAAAAAAGGAGGTCATTGTCCCACTGTACTCATCCCTCATTAGACCCATTATAGAATACAATGCCCCATTTGGTATGTACCTCTTAAGACATCTGCAACAACTGTAAAGGCCGCAGAAATACCCCACTTAAAAGAATCCCAGACCTAAAGCAGATGCCCTATGCCAACTACTAAAAAAACTCCAGCTATACTCTGCCACATATCGTCTACTCAGAGGCATTCGCTGCTTAACATACAAGGCCATGTCAAACTCAGAGCTGCTGGACATGCTACACTTAAAGAAATCCCAGTCCCTCAGAGCCACACACTCCAGGGGTCATAACCGTGTCATCACAATGAACAAAACATGCTGGAGGGATAGGTTCCCTGACCCAGAGACTCCCCAGACTCTGGAATAGACTGCCCATACATGCCAAGCAGAGAGCGCCTCTTTAACCCTCTTCAAAAGGAACCCTGATGATTGGATAGGAGATGGGAAATTCCCCCCAGGGATCACGTCAGTCGCCCTGCTAGACGGGGGCCAAGGAGGTAAATATTGTGAGAAGAAATAGCCAAGGAATTGTTATGGCTAGGCTTGTATAGGCCCTAGGGCCGATAGCCTAGTACAAACCTATGAACCTATTAAACCCTCCCTCCCGGAGCTGAGGGTTTTTCCTCACGGACTCCTACATATACTCCTCCTTTGACCTCCTTAGAGGTATTGAAGCCCCTGGCACTGACTATCCTGGTTCCAGCTTCTTCGGTACCACTGGTAGACCTCACCATGATTTCGGAGCCGACCCTTTGGCCATTGACTCATTCGGTGCTGAGTCATCCTTGGGATCGTGACTGGACTGCTGGCACTGCGACCCCTAGTGTGGCATCCATTTTTTTCTTCAGTGCTGTCCACTGCGGTTCCTGTTGCCTTGGCAGCACCAAGTCCTCTTGGGGCTCCTTCCCTAGGAGTGGGCTTGTCGGAGCGGGGTGTAACTCTGGTTCCGAGGTTGTCCTTCTTGGTTTCAGACTCCTATCAGTCTTCGGGCATGCCAGCTTTCCAGGTGATGGAGAGGGCCCTTGCTTCCACAGGCACACAGATGGATCCCTCGGCATCAGAGTGTCATACATTTACCCCCTCTGGTACGCAACTGGCACAGTCCACCACATCGGGACGTCAAGCACAAGAGCCTCAAGATACCTTACCGCAGGGTGCCCTCTCTTCTGAGTCCTCTTCGGATGTTCCTGCTGTGGAGGTACCATGCAAGAGACCGTGCAAGAGGAATCATGTGGACTTCTCAGAGGAGTCCCTCATGGAAGATATGGACTACGATGAGGGGGAGGGGTCCCCACAGTCATCTTTTTTGGAGACGTACTGGAAATCTTAAAACAGCGGGGAGGCTGGAAGCCCACCAACCCCTCCTCTGAGGAGTCCATATTCTTGCAGGCTTTTTGTGCTCAACCCTCTACTTCTTGGGTGACACCACCTGCAGACTAACTAGTCCAACTTGTCATGCAGCGTGCATGGAAGAGTCCTGATAACATTGAACCATTCCCCTGGAGACCAGACAAAATTCTTTCCCCGCCGGAAGAAAGTCCACACAGGTCCAAAGGCCTACCGGTAGACACTATGGTGGTGGCAGCGGCGGTGGCCACTAAGAAAGAGCTCACAGAGGAGAGCCATACTGTACACCCCCCCCCCATACAGGGAGTCTCGAGCGATGGACAGGTTAGGGAACTGAATGTTTGCCTCATCGACCTTTGACAATCGGTCCTTGAATTACTTGGCACACTTTACCAGGATCCAGAAAGACTTAATCTCGGAACTCTCCAGAACCTTATCAGGAGCAGTCTCTAACGAGGTACACGACAAAGTTGCCTCGCTGCTTGCAACCCTGGAATCTATATCCAACTTGTCCATGTGGTTAATCTCTCACACTACCAAAGGGGCGGCTAGGGCTGAGGGTTCAGGCCTTGTCATGAGACGTCACACCTGGATTTTGCAGACCCTTTTAAGTCTTCCTTTCTTAATGCTCCAGTGGAAGCTTCTTCCCTCTTTGGCCCAGAATTGAAAGACATGTTAGCCTGGTGTGAAAAGGACGGCAAGACCCTGTCTGCCATGGGCATGCGTTTTTCCACCCCCACCCCCCGAACGATCCTTCTCTAGGAATCAGAGGAGTGGAAAGATGTGGCAGAAGAATTCCCAGGGTCCTTTCCGTGACGCACGTGGCGAATTTACCCCATGGGACAGAGGGGGTAACTCATTTGGGAAACACCCCTACAGAGGCAGAGGGGAGGGGTCCAGAGATTCTTTCTCTGGACAGCTGTACAGTCGTTCCTGAAGAGAGGCCAGATTGCTTTCCTCTGGAAGCAGTCAGGGGATGTTTCTTTCTGCACCACCCTGCCTGGCAAACAATAACCACAGATTCTTGGGTGCAGAATATAATCACCAGAGGTTACCACATACCCTTCAATATTTGCCCAAAGCCATTAAGGCACATTCCCGACATTCCACCCAGTCAAAGAGAAGTAGCAGTTCAAGAAATACGAAAGCTGTTTCAAAAGAGTCATCCAAGCAGTCAAACCAGACCAAATAGGATCCGGATTTTACTCTAGGTTCTTTATAGTGCCAAAAAAGATGGGACTGGAGACCGAACTTGGATCTCAGCATTCTGAACAAATTTATCAACCAAACAAAATTCCAGATAGTCATGGTTCAATCTATCTTACCCTTCCTGGAGAAAGATGATTGGATGTGCCCAGTAGATCTTCAGGATGCGTATTACCACATAAAAATGGACAAATGCTCCAGAAAATTCCTTTGCTTCTGGCTGGGAGCCAATCATTACCAATTCCGACGCTGCCCTTTGGACTTTCTGTGGCCCCCAGAGTGTTCACCAAATGCATGGCAGTGGTAACATCTCACTTGAGACTGCAAGGATTCCGAGTATTTCCTTACTTAGACGAGTGACTCCTTACCCCCCCCCCCCCAAGTGTCTACTGGTTACAGCCTTACATTACACTCTAAAACTAGCAAAATACCTAGGAATCTCAAACAAGGAGAAATGCAAGTTGACTCTTTCTCAAATCCTGGAATTCATAGGAGCAGCTTTCAATACTAAATCTTGCCTAGTCTCCCTTCCATGTCACAGATTAGAAAGATTGAGGTCCCATCTCTGGGTGATGCTCTCTCAAGACAAAGTTCCACCTCTAGCTGTCCTTCAACCTCTAGGATCAATGGCAGCATCAATTACAATAGCTTCCCTGGCAGGACTACACATGAGATTTCTTCAGTGGCTCCTACTAACACAGTGGTCCCCTTCAAATCACTCTGTGTCCTTTTAGATCCGCATAACAAACCGATGCAAACAATATTTAACTTGGTGGATGAAACCAGAAAAAGACCTATAGAGTCGCCCTTTCTCCCCATCTTAGCCCAAGGCCATAGTGACCACGGATACTTCCCTGATAGGGGGGGGGGGCACTTCCAGGGAAAGACAGTCCAAGGCACTTGGTCCCCTCTGGAGGCCAGTCTTCATATCAGTGTTCTAGAACTGAGGATGATGCTTCTAGTGTTGCAAGCCTTCAATCTGTCCTCCCATGAGGGACAATTGCTATCCAGTCTGACAACATGTCGGTGGTCTGGTATATAAACAAACAAAAGGGAACCAAGTGCTACCCATTGTGTCTAGAGGCCATGTGAATTTAGCAGTGGGCGACAACTTCCAACCGCTTTTTGATAGCAAAGCACATTCCGGGGGATTCCAACATGGTTGCAGACATTGAGCAGATGCATCCTCACGAGTGGCCCCTCAATTCTACCATAGCGGCGAAGATTTTCAGCCACTGGGGCCAGCTTTGCTGCAGCCTATTCGCCTCTCCAGCAAATCACAAATGCAGCAGCTACTTTGCCCTAATTCCCCCACAGGAGGAGTACCCGAGGATTGCTCTAATACACAATTGGCCCACGGGACTTCTTTATGCTTTCTCTCCCCTTCCTCTGATCCCACAATTTCTAAAGAAGGCCCTTCGTTTGAGAAGTAGAGTAATCCTCATTGCACCCTACTGGCTCTGACAAGTTTGGTTCCCCTTCCTTTGGCCTCACCTAGTACACCAACCATGGATTCTGGATCCAACTCCAGAACTGCTGTCGCACCCGCAGAGGTTGATGTATCCAAACATATCCAGTCTCAAGCTGACAGCTTGGTTTCTTCACTTCCAGAAATTGCCAGGCAGAATAACCTTATATCCCCTGTACATAACATTCTTCTGGCTTCACACAAACCATCCACCAGGAAAATTTATCTTGGCAAGTAGAAGAGATTCCTTATTTGGTCTCGACAAAAAGAACTAGACCCTTGCTCAGCTTCAGTTAGTGCGGTATTGGATTATTTGTCAAGCCTTCTTCATTCGGGAGTGGCAGCCTCCACTATTTGAGTACATCTGGCTGCTATCTCAAACTTCCACAATGGATTCCAAGACTCATCCTTAATTTTCCATCATCTCTGTAAAACCTTCTTCAAAGGGGTCTCGCACATCAGACCACCCTTCAAAGAACCAATCGAACCTTGGAGTTTGACTCTTGTTCTGCACTCCCTGACATGATCATCTTTCGAACCTGCTGCCACTTGCGATATAAAGTTCTTATCCTGGAAATCCCTATTTTTAGTGCCCATCACCTCAGCAAGACGCATATCTGAACTTCAGGACTTGTGCATAAAATGCCCTTACATGGTCTTTCGTAAGGACAGAGTATCACTCTGGACTAACCATTCCTTTCTGCCCAAAGTTATTTCGTAATTGACTTTTAATCAGACAATTGACCTACAAGTAAAGGAGAATACTGCCTTCATTTACTGGATGTACATGGACAGTTACAATTTTACTTAGAACTAAATCAGTATGTAAATCCGACCAGTTATTTCTTTCCTATTCGGGACCAAATTTGGGAAAAACTGTTTCTAAGGTAACTTTATCTAAGTGGTTGAGAAATTGTATATGCTTTATCTACCAACATAATAAAACTCCTCTGCTGAGTAAGGTCAAAGCACACTTAACCAGATCAGTGGCGAATTCTGTTGCTTTTCATTCAAGGGCTTCAATGGATAATATCTGTGCAGCTACAACATGGGCTACTCCTAGTACCTTTATCACTCATTACAAATTGGATTTGGTCTCCAGGGGAAGGGCATCCTTTGGTTCAGTAATATTCAGGAACATCCTTCCATAGGGCCTCCCAAGACATAAAGTAGCTAGGGACGCTGTCCCGTCAGTAAGGAATGAATGAAGATCAACATCAGATAAAGAAGTTATGTTCTTACCATAACGTTCCATCTGTGTTGTTGATCTTCATTCATTCATTACATCCCACCCTCCTTCCCCCTCCAAGGGGCTCCTGGAGGTTAGGATTTGGTCCAAATCCTGCATTATACTGCTCAGAAAAAGCCTCTGCTTTCCTTATCATGGGCAAACTCGACCTGAGGTAATAGGGAGAGGGCCACTATGGGTAAAGCTTAGCTCAAGAGTTTTTTGCCTGGCACGAGCTTGTTATAAGGCTGACTCAGTTCCGAGGATGGAACCAACACTCATCAATAATGAATGAATGAAGATCAACAATACAGAAAGAACATTATGATAAGAACATAACAAATTTTTCTAGTTTTATGTTTATTAAAATATATTGGCTTTATTTGTGTCATTGTTTACAGAAATTTCTACTTGCAGATTTGTCATCTATCTTTGACAAATGCTTGTTGTTAATGTTTCTGAGAAGTACAATGTGTATGTTTGTTGATAGTTACTAAGGACTGTCTCATGAAGCTGATATCCCAAATTAATAATGCAAGCCTTTACTTTTACAATTTCATCTTTTGACAGGGAAATATTACAGAACTCAGATTATTTTCAGCATTTTCTTATGACTCTGCTCTGTGTTTTTGACATTTAAGTTCTTTGAGTGTATTTTGGAGAATGTATTCTCTCTGACAAGAAAATAAGTGTAAATTGCTAATAAATGTCATTTTATGGCACTTTAAAGTGTACTAGAAATCTTTAACATCTCTCAGTTATAAAAGAATTCTGAAGATATTTCAAACTGCTTTCATGGTAATACCATTTGGCAGCGCTGAGTTGTGTAAAGACATACTTATTGCTAGAAGCTTTAAGTACCTATTGCAGTACAGGTGCTGCGGTAGCGTTGTCGCCTCACAGTAAGATGTTGTCCTGTTCGATTCTCAGCTAGAGCGTCTTCTGTGTGGAGACATGCTTGAATGGGCGTACCTTCGTTGAAGGTTGTGCGTCAGGGCCGGCAACTCGGCACATAAAAATCTACTGCCAATCATTAGCTGACCGGAGCTCTGCTGTGGCGACCCCTAACCGGGAAAAGCCTAAAGACACAACAGCAACAACATCAAATACCATCAGATTATTATTCTAGTTGCTGTTCTCTACCCTGCCTTGATGGATCCTAACTCTGGTACCCTCCAGCCCCATGAAATCTGATTGCACCTAAAAAGTAAAAAAAAATAAACATATGCCTTAGCCTGCAGTTAGAGATTCTGTTGGGGTCACTGCTCAGCCTGAGGACAACTTAACTTTTGCCTCCTCTCATTCTAGTGTAACTTTGCCAGGCCAGCCACTGTGGAATGGGTTTAGACACATCCTCCGGGACTGTTCCAGAAACGGGTACAGGTATGGGTGAACCAAACCTTTTAAGTGCAATAGTAGTCTGGGGTAAGAGACTCCTTGTGATGCATATAACTCTGTCCCCAGGTATTTTATTTAGTGGTGAAGTTCACAATAAAAAGAAACAGAAGCTTCATCATACTGCTGTCTGTATAGCTGATGTGGTTTCCTTGGCTGAGAGTGTTCTGCAGACATATGACTTTATAGAGAACGAGATGCCCAGTTCTGCAGCTAGGCTATTTCCCCGTGCGCTCAAGACATCCTTGCAGCCGTGCTTGGAAGACAGATGCTTTATCATTCCCATGGTCGAGAATGTTCCTGTATGCATTTCCAGCCATACACGGCTCTAGTATTAATTTGGCTTGATACTTTTCTGTTTCAAAGAGTGATGAGAAATTTGAAGAGCACATTGATGATTTCTTAGTTGACACTGAGTACAGTCACTATTGATTTGTTGGAAGGTGAACCTGAGCTTAAGTCCAAACATGTTTTTACTTTTCTTCAGATGATTGCTAAATTTACTGATTTTTGCTTGAGAGCATTCAAGAGCTACCCCAGATCTAGGCAGGGTATATGACCTTATAGAGGGTGAGATGCTCAATTCTGTTGCTATCCCCCCTCTTACTGGTCTTGGCAGATGTTTACACAGCTGCTTGCCATTGCAGGACACCAGTGTCTATTGCAGCAGTCCCTGAAAAGGCTCAGTGAATGTATAGGGTCTCGGACAGTACGCTTTTCTCTTTTGATTGCTGAGCCAGCCTCCTCAAGTAAAAAAAAAAAAAAAAAAAAAACATAATCCTTGGCTTCATCTATTCCAATGCCCCCTGATAAAGAGAGAAGTATTTAGATCTTCAGTGCAGAAGAATGCCTCTTTCTAGTAATCTGAACTTTAGAATGTTAAATTATTAAAGCTGTATGTGGAAATTTATTTAACAGTGTGTATACAGTTTGGATAATTTTGCTGTCTTAACTGCAGAGCAAAGGTCTTGTGAATAACATTACTAATTTGACACAGGGTTCAAAATATGCTTTGAGAGGCGTGCTTGAATGTGCAGATACAGTCTCTTGCTTCTTCAATTGTGTTAAGATGGTAAGCTTGGTTACACAATCGGAACAACTCTGATTTAAAAGCCAAAATTTTGAATGTACCTTTAATATGTCCTTCTATTCCTGTGTTTCAGTATTCTTAACCTTTGCAATTCCCCTCCTAGACAACCTGAACATCCAGCCAGTGTACAGAAGACTTTTTGCTACTGCGTGGTACATGCGACATCGCACATAACAAGGCAGGCAGTGTAGGCCATAAAGGTGACGTCAGCACAAACCATTCCTCATAACTTCTTTGCTGCCAGTCCAAATGACAGCTTCTATCATTCAGTCCTTCCCAGGATCAGATTTTCCTAGGATGCAAACTAAGAAAAGATCAGATGACGGCTTTCATCCCACCTTAAACAGTGAAAACTCAACTAACTTCTACAACCTACTCCCCTTAACCTCCATCTCTGCCAGGGAGTACTTGCATTTACTAGGGTTCATGGCATCACTCATTCCCATGCTACCCCAAGTCAGACTTAAAATGCAGACAATTTAGAAGTTTCTAAGATCACTTTGGAGATAGGATGCCCATCCCCTGGAATTTATACTCCCAATTCTCCCTTGCATAAAGAGAGAAATTCAATGGTGGGTTCAACAGATTCAACTTGAACCCAGGGCTTCCATTTCAGAAGCCAACCCCAGTTCAGGAACTCTACACAGAGGCCTTAATCTTGGCATGGGGGGCAACTCTGGGTTAACTAAAAGTCCATGGTCTTTGGTCTCCCTCAATCAGGATGCAACATACCAGTGTAAAAGAAATGAGGGCTTTGATCCTGGCCCTTCAAGCCTTTCTCTCCTCCCTACTCCCAGGACCCCTGAAGATATTCACAGACAACACTACAGTTCTATGGTAAGTGAACAAACAGGGGGGTACCAAGTCATACCTGTTTTGAAGTTTGGCCCTTCAACCCTGGGAGATTGCCTCTCAAGCTAAGGTTTCATTGCAAGCAGTTTATATTCCTTTGGCTGAAAATGTGAGGGCAGACGCTCTTCGCAGGTCCATGACACAAGCCCACAAATGGATGCTTCACATGGATGTGTTTCTGGATGCTCTCCACTGGTGGGGTACTCCTCAAATAGACCTGTGTGCCTCCCTCATGAACAGACATCTTCCAAAGTTTTGTGCCAGAGTTCCAGACCCTCTAGTATGGAAAGTGGACACCCTATCCTTCTCATGGAAGGGGCTGTTTCTTTATGCATCTCCCTCCTCCCCCACTCATCCAAAAGGTCCTACTGAAAATACAGCAGGACAAGCCAAAAATCTTGCTGGTGACTCCTTTTTGGCCAAGACAGCACTGGTTCCCCCTTCTGCATTTAGCCAAGGGCAATCATCACAAGCTACCCCACAGGGTGGATCTTCTCACACAAGGCTAGGGATCACTTCTCTATCCACATCTGACTTCTCTGAATCTAACTCTGTGGGTGATTGGCTTTTGATCCCTTTCTGACACCTTTTTTTCTGAGGATGTGCTTCTAGTTCTGCAGGAGTCCAGGAAACCCAACACTAGAAGATCCTATTTATCCAAATGGAAGAAGGTCTCCATCTGTTGTCTAAAGAAAGACCTAGATCCTTTTTCAGTGGACATTCCAGTGGTTCTTTCCTATTTGTGTGAGCTACTTAAGACTGGGTTGGCCTGCTCTTCTGTTAAAGCCCATTTATGAGCCATTTCAGCATGTCTGCCTTTATCTCCTCCTCTAGTTTCTAGGTTAGAAGTTAAGCTGTCCTTCTCATTCTCCCAGGAAATCTGTTTCTTTTCCCTGTGATCGAAATTTTGTCCTGGAAAAGCTCAGTCAGGCTCCTCTTGAACCTGCAGCATCAGCTTCCTTAATATTTTGTACTTGGAAAACAATTCTGTTAGTAGCCATCACTTCTGCCAGAAAAGTTTCTGAACTCCAAGCCCTTATGGCTTGCCAACCTTTTCTCATTTTCCACAAGGACAGAGTATCTCTCCGTATTAACCCTTCTTCATGTCCAGGGTGGTTAATGACTTGTCCCTAAACCAATCCATTCATCTGCTCACCATTTTTCCTAACCCTAAAAACCCTAGTGAAAGGGTCCTCCTTTCCTTGGATGTGCACAAGAAACTCCATTTTTATCTGGTCAAAACCAAACCTATTGGGAAAACTGAACAAATGTTTATTTCCTTCCACCCCAGGGTGCTGGGAAAACCTCCTCGAGACAGACTATTTCCACTTGGATCTCTAGGGCTATTTCTTACATTTATGTCTCCCATGGGAAGACACTGCCTACCTCTGTGAAGGCTCACTCCACTAGAGCAGTAGCCTCTTCAGGGGTTTCTTCAAAGTTCTGGAAACTGCATCTATTTTGTAAGAAGCCACATGGTCTTCTTTCCATACCTTCACCAAATATTACAAACTGGACACTATCTCCAGGTCCAGAGTGGGATTTGCTAGGGCAGTCCTGCATGGGTTCATAGAAACCTCCTCTGTTCCATCTTCCCTTTCCTTTCCATGAGCTTTCACACTCTTCCCAAAGGTTAGGAATACTGCAATATAGGAATAGAAGGACATAGAATAGTTTTGTAAAAATATAACCATAACCATAGATGTCCCTCTCTTCCATGTTGCAGTATTCTGTCCCACCCTTCTACCCCCCTGGTACTTGCTGTTTGCTGGATTATGTGATATAACTTCTATGCTTAAACTGGTGCTGACTGGGGCATTCAGTTCTGAGGTATGGTACGTGCTGATGACACCTTTATGGCCTATGTTGCCTGCATTGCTATGTGCAACGTTGCACATATTGTGCAGTAGCAAAAAGGTTTTGTATACTGGTCAGATGTTCAGGTTACCTAAGCAGAGAATCCCAAAGGTTATTAATACTGCACCATGGAAGAGAAGGGCATCTATGGTTATGGTAAGATTTTACACAAGTATTCTTTCTGAATTTGTGTTTGGACCGTCTTTTAAAAAAGAGTGGGATGACAGAGGCAAATTAATGCATAGGGTATCCAGGATGTTTCATATACCCAGGTTCTCCCCTAACAAAGGTGTCTTCCTTCAAGGGGCTGAACAAACAAAAATCCCAGCCAAACTAAACTTAGAGATCCAAAAGAAAATGGCAGGAGGATAATTCTTCAATACCAAAAGAGTCAACCTCCTACAAAGGAATGGCCATGCCAAGTGCGAGAGCACCCCTACCCCCCTTCACCCTGCCCTTCCTTCACTTCCCAGGCTACCTGTCAACCTGCAGCCTGGCCACAAGTAGTCTTAGACAAAAAAAGCTCTGAGAATAATTCAGAGAGGATACACTTGGGGCAGTGTATACAAAATCCTCCCCCTTTCAGAGGAAATCTCCCACACCCACCATTCCAGACAGTGCTCCATCTTATGGTAGAAGCAGAGGTCATAGAACCAGTGCCTTTAGTACATACACAAAGGCAAAGGATTTTACTGTAGAATCTTTTTGGTACCAGAAAAGGACCACCTTTGGAGACCTGCCCTAGGTAAGTCCTTTCTGTACATCTTTGTAAAAGTTTTGAAATTCAAAATGCTTATCTTACAGTCGTCTTAGCATTGCTTCTAGACCACTGTTTCATAGTGACTCTAGATCTCAAAGATGCTTATTATATTCCTGTTGCTTACATTATCAGTTTTCTGCATTATCCTTTTGGCTATCTACTGCACCTTGTGTGTTTACAAAGTGTCTGACCCCAGTGGTTTCTTATTTAGAACACTAGGCATCCATGCTTTTCTTATTTAGACAACTTGCTGATTTCTGCAGGTTCTGTATCCAGCTGCTTGGAGTTCTTGGACAAGCTTGCAGCCTTCCTTTCCCATTTGGGCTTCAAATTGAACCTTCAAAAGTCCTTCCTCACACCCTGTCACCAAATTCTTTTTCTGGAATGTTTAATAGACACAGTAAAAAGGATGGCATTTCTATCAGAAGAAATGTTTTGACTTCTCGGAGCAATTTCTTGGATTTGTCTGTAATACACATGGCCTCAGCAAAAGAGTTCCTCAAAATTCTAGACCTTATGGCATCTGCAATCCTCGTGATACCTCTAGGTGGACTACACAAGAAAACATCAGTGGTACTTAAATTGTTGGACCCAGCACCTTCATCCATCACTTGGATTTCCATGTACCAGTACTGGGATTTATGAAAAAGGAACAACAGTGGTAGAGGGCTCAACTGTCTGTGGAATCCAGGGCTCCCTTTTTCTTCAAACCCTAATCCAATCTGTTCAGATAGACTCTTAACGTTTTTGCATGGGGAGCAGTGTCCATAGGAGTTAAAATGCAGGTTTTGTGGGATCCACTGTACACCCCAAAGCACATAAATGTGAGAGAGATGTTAACAGTGGTTAATGCCTTGAAAGTGTTTCACCACTTATGGACTCCGGGTCCTGTTATAATGGTTGCAGACAACACTACAGTGATGTGAACAAGCAAGGGGTACAATGTTATACTCTCTCTGCTTTTTGACAGTGATGACCTGGGAGCTAACTGTACAGCATTATCTGACTCTTCAGCCCTTATACATTCTTTCAGAGCAAAACATAGTGGCAGACAGACTAAGCAGATCCTATGTCGACTTTCAAGAATGGAAGCTCCATGTGGAGTTCTTCCAGGACTTGATTCAAATGTAGAGAATACCTGAATTAGATCTGTTTATCTCCTAACAAAACAGACAAATGAAAAAATTCTGTTTGAGGCATCCTTGCAGCAATGCTTAGAAGACAGGTGCTATGTTATTCACATGGTTGGTGGTGTTCCTGTATACTTTTTCACCATTTCCAGTGATTCCCAAAACTCCTTTTGCTGAGGAGTGAGGTTTAAGGGAAGCAGGAATTGATCAATTTATGTAATGTAGTGATTGTTTAAAAAAAAAAAAAGAGAGTACTGCATCAAAATAGTGAAAATGTCGCTTTTTTTCTTTTTGGTTTGTTTTCTAGTACTGTGTGTATTTATGCCGCAGTGTTAGTTATTTAATAAACATGTTTTAAAAGAAAAAAAATAGTCCTATTCCTATGAACTGCCTTGTCGAAGCCAGCCTTAGACCTGTCAAAGTTAAATAGCTTTCTTAGAGTGCCATAGTTGAAGCTACTAACTTTGCATGTTCTACTTCCCCTCTTCCTTCAGGGTTATATAATTAATGTTTACTTCATCATACTCATAGCCAAGGCACACCTGAAGGGCATGAGATTAAAAGTAGGGACATCTATAACCAGCTTTCCTCTTTGCTCTTTGATTTAGCTGCTGTACCTTAAATATTTACGAGTTGTCTAGCTCCATTAATTGCGTACTGCAGAACAAAGGATATTCACATCTCTGTCTCTCAACTTATATGGATTATTGCCTCAGTCTCAGGCCCTCCCTCAAGAGGAGACGCAATCTGCCCTGCAGTTCACCCTGGCTTGCTGTCTGAATCTGTACAAGTCACAGTTCACTCCATCCCAGCTGAGCCAGGAGTCGTCCTTTTTGACATTGCAAGTGAAAGGGTATTCCTTCCCCCAGGGAAGGTGCTGATGTTCATCGTGTTACCCTGCTGCAGTCATCACACTTGGGTTATCCCGTCGTCAGGCTGTCCCGCAGTCAGCCAGAATTCCAAAGTCTTGGTCCGGCGTCGGTTGCTGTCGCTTCTTCCCTGACATCAGTGAGCCAGGGGTATATATATTGCAACCGACACCATTTTCTCCAGTCTTTCTTGCCGCGCGGTGCCCTAAGCAGAAGCAGTTCGCAAGTGCCAGTTGGCCGACTCCTGAGATTTTCGAATTCGAATTTCAGACCGAAGTCTTCTATAAAGCTAAGTACCCCATTGGGGAAACTTTTCTTCCCTCAGACCGATGTCAGAAAAAGTTAACAATTGTATTTCTTGTGGGAAGCAAATACCTCATAAGGATTTTCATTCTTATTGCATACCTTGCCTAGGCCCAGACCACGACATCACTAGTTGTCGTTTTTGTGCTAGGTTTAATAAACGTACTATTAAAAGACGCTTTGATTTCGCACGACACTACGGTAGAAAATTTTATTACAGTATGCCGTCGGAGCAACCGACTACCGGCGTGCACAAAAAACGCAAGGATAAGGACAGACAGCCCAGGCCTAAGCCAGATTCCGAGGCCTCGGCTGGTCCAGTCTCCGATCCTCAGTGAGGCTCCGACGCAGCCCCTGACTACTGCAGATCTGGAATCCGAGACCGCTTCGGAACTTTTGACGGAATGTACCAGGCCGACGCAACCATTTTGTTCAGGCCCTACCGACGACATTGCTGATAAAGATGTCGGCGCTGCAGAAACGCCATCGGTTTCTGAAGGCGTTTTCAGACAGACGACGCTCACCATTAAAATGTATCCTAAGACGAAGACTCCTATTAAATCTAAAAGGACTGCACTTCAGTCCCCTGTTCAAGGCCCCATGCCTAAGAAACAGATGCTCAAAATGGCTGAAGATTTGATCTCTTTAATCAGGGGTTCCCAGCCTCCTCCTGACAAAAGGCCTAGACAAGAGGAAGATTATGCATCCTCTGAACAAGTGTCCATTTCTTCAGCCTCCTCTGAAGACCAAGATTGCTCCTTCTCCCCTTATGAAGATTCTGATGCTGAGGATTCCATTCCCTCAGCTTCTCCTCCTGAAGGACTACTCCTTTGGGGAAACTTTACACACTATGAGGGAACATTTCCACTGGGAAGGTCAGGACTACTCTGACTCGAAGAAAAGGCTCAGAGAGTTTTTTACTCCCCCAGCACAGACCCCTTGCCATCCCACCCGTGTTAGACATTGTGGATGATGTTTACTTAGAATCCAGTTTGAACCCAGACTCTCTACCTCCTGCTCCGGCCAAGCCTGACAGATACTATAGAGTGCCTGATTCCCACAAATTTCTATATAAAAGTCCTGTTGCTGACCCAAAGACAATCTCCCAGGGTCCCAAAGGGGCTAAGGCTTCTATGGCTAAAAATCCTGTACCCTCTGAAAGGGATTGCAGAGCGCTAGACAGGTGGGGGAAAAAGGTTTACACCTCAGCCACTCTAGCTATGAGGGCACTGAATTGCCAATTTCACATGCTTAAGTATCAGCAATTTCTAATCTCTCAGTTAAAGCAAAGAATCACCACTCTCCCTCAACACTCTGAATTGAAAGAAATGCAGGATCTGTTGCATGCAACTGAACAGGTGGGCAAACACACCTTACAATGTGGGTTTGATTCTCTGGAGGCCTCCTGCAGAGCAGCTGTCACTGGGTCTGTTATATATAGGCATGCTTGGTTAAAGGAACAAACTCTGCCTGATCATGTTAAAGCAAAGCTTCTAGATGCTCCCTTACAGCGGGATGTTCTTTTTGGAGTTAAAGCAGAAGTCTTAAAGAAAATGGAGGATAAGGCAATATCTGTGCAGACAGTCAAAGATTTCTTACAGGTACAGCCCCCTCGCTTCAGCAGAAACTGGCCAACAAAAAATTGGTCCTTTCCAGCTACTGACAGACCACAGAGGGGTAAATACAGACGTCCAAGAGGCAGAGGACAGCCACAAGCCCAGTACAAACCTCGCCAATGGGGCACTACAGCACAGAAGGGAGGAGAAGACAGGTCCCAATCTACCGGAAGGCAAACTCAATGACTTGCACCTCATCCGGCCAAACAACTCTCTCTTGGCAGCCCCCTTGGGAGGAAAACTTGCACTTTTTTCAGACAACTGGCACATTGTCAGAAAGGACAAATGGGTCCTAGACATAATTTTACGAGGATACAGATTCCATTTTCACACCTTGCCAATGAAAAGAGGAATGCCAAACCTGCCACAAAATCATTGGGCAGAGGCACAAAAGCAAATTACAGCTCTCATGGACATGAGAGCCATTCAACTGGTACCTACTCGAGAGCAAGGTCAAGGATTTTACTCAAGTCTCTTTCTAGTGCCCAGAAAGGACAATGCCTGGAGACCTATTCTGGACCTTTCAATTTTAAACACATTCTTACAAGTACCCAAATTCAAGATGCTAACACTACAGCAGCTTCTTCCCATGTTGGGCAAGGAGGCCTGGCTAGTAACGTTGGACCTCAAGGAGGCATACCTGCATGTCCCTATCAGACACAGTTGCAAAAGATACCTCCATTTCATTGCAGGTTCAACCCATTACCAATTCTCTGCACTGCCCTTTGGCTTATCTATTGCGCCCAGAGTCTTCACAAAATGCCTGGCACCAGTAATTGCTTACTGCAGACAAAGAGGAATTCAAATATACCCATACCTGGACAACTGCCTCATCCAAGCAGAAAGCAAGGACATTCTCTTACATCATCTGGCTTTTGTAAAACATCTACTAAACTGCCTGGGGTACACAGTAAACGAAAAGAAGTCAAAACTAGTGCCCTCACAAAATATGACATTCCTGGGTGCCAGCTTGAACACAATGGCCCAGAAGGCTTATCTGATGCCAGACAAGCAACTACAACTGACTCAATATTTCAAAACAATGGCAAGAAAGACCCAATTAACTGCAAGAAAAATTCTGCAGGCTTTGGGCTTCATGGCATCTTGCATACTACTAATACCATTTGCAAAGCTGCATATGAGGAAATTACACTGGTACCTAAAAAGCGTATGGTCTCAACACAGCCACAGCTTGGACACAATGATATCTCTCATTCCCTGCCTACAACAGGAGTTTCTATGGTGGTCACAGGCATGTCACCTCAACAAGGGTCAGCCGTTCACCTTGCCCCCAGCCAGGCAAACTATCACAACAGATGCATCAGACTACGCCTGGGGGGCACACATGGCAGGACAGTGCATTCAAGGCGTATGGACTGCAGATCAAAGGAATCTGCACATCAATCAAAAAGAAATGCTAGCTGTACAGAAAGCTCTGACAGCCTTCAAGAATCTATTACATCCAGGACAACTTACAATAAAGACGGACAACACCACAGTAATGTGGTACATAAACAAGGGGGTACTCACTCCTACCCTCTATGCAGGCAAGCAATGATCTTATGGAACACAGCTCTGGCTTACCAAGTTCAGTTGCAAGCTCAATTCCTGCCAGGAAAGAAGAACATGTTGGCAGACGACCTCAGCAGAAACATCATGGATCCCCACGAGTGGAAACTAGATCCACAAGTATTTACAATGATAACTCAAAAATGGGGCCTTCCAGACATAGACCTGTTTGCCAGTCCTCAAAACTATCAAATAACAAAATTTTGTACAAGGACACTTCACCATCAAGCTTGGAAAGTAGACGCACTCTCTTTCAGTTGGAAAAACCTGACAGCATATGCCTTCCCTCCATTGCCTCTCCTCACAAAGGTGCTTCTGAAAGTCAAAAAGGAAAGACCACGACTGATTCTCATAGCCCCAGACTGGCCACGCCAGCACTAGTACCCACTATTGAGAAATATGGCCCAGGACCCACCTTGGATCTTACCACAAATTACCCATTTGCTCACACAACAAAACAATCCGATTCTTCACAGCCAACTCAAAACCTTAAATCTGGCTGCATGGCAAATCACCTAAGCATCCAGCCAGCTCCTCTTTCCCAAGCAGTTATGGATGTTATTCTGGAGGCTAGCAGGCCAAGCACCAGGAAGGCTTATTCAGACAAATGGAAAGGTTTTGTGCCTGGAACCAAGCTAAAGGCCAAGACACATTTCAGCCTCACATTCTACAGTACTTAACTGAGATGTTGCACAAAGGACTTTCCTTCTCCTCCATTAAAATCCATGCTTCAGCTATTTCAGCCCACTACAACATGGATCCACCCTTATTTTCGCATCCACTTCTAAGGCAGTTCCTCAGAGGGGCAAAAAACATTAGGCCCCCCAGGAGAGCACCTACACCAACATGGGACCTCAGTTTTGTTCTGGAAAAACTAACGCTACCTCCCTTTGAACCAGCTTTTTCTGCAGATCTTCAGTTCCTGTCATGGAAGACTGTCCTGCTGCTAGCAATAACTTCAGCTAGAAGAGTCTCAGAGCTGCAGGCACTAATGGCAGTGGAACCTTTCCTCATTTTTCATCAAGGCAGAGTTTCTCTACGAACTAATCCTTCCTTTATGCCTAAGGTGGTTTCCAGTGTGGCATTAAATCAAACCATCCACTTACCCACCTTCTTCCCAAATCCACAGAACAAAGGTGAGAGACTCCTGCATTCCTTGGACATTCACAGGCAACTTCGTTACTACTTGGACAAAACTAAGGCTTTCAAACAATCTGACCAGCTCTTTGTATCCTATGGTACAGCTTCACAAGGGAAGGCTATTTCAAAACAAACCATTTCCAAATGGATAGGACATTGCATACGTTTCTGCTATACCCATCATGGAAAACCAGTTCCTGCTACCATTAGGCCCCACTCTACCAGGGCAACAGCTACATCTACAGCTTTTCTCAGGGGGGTTCCAACCAAGGAGATTTTGGAAGCTGCAGCTTGGAGTTCAGTACACACCTTTACCAAACACTATCACTTACCACTTTACTCTAAGACTAGGGCAGGCTTCGCCACTGCAGTTCTGCAGGGCCTTATAGCCTCCTCCAACCCTCTATGATTCCTCCACCCATCCTTAGCTTTGGGATTCAACCCAAGTGTAATGACTGCATCAGGGTAACACGATGAACATAGTACAGTTTTGTACCTACCATAACTGTAGATGTTCGAGTGTACACCCTGCTGCAGTCCAGGTTACCCTCCCTCCATCCCCTCTGAACTAACTGGCTAAAATCTCTACAATACCTTCCTGATGTATTTGCTTATAGCTGGAGGGATTTTGTGTTTGTGCAAAATTTACTCAATTTGGTACTGATTACTGACCATCTTTTTTGGGAGCATCTGACATCTGGGGCAAGAAAAACCTGAAGAAAATGGCGTTGGTTGCAATATATATACCCCTGGCGCACTGACGTCAGGGAAGAAGCGACAGCAACCGACGCCGGACCAAGACTTCGGAATTCCGGCCGACTGCAGGACCGCCTGACGACAGGATAACCCAAGTGTGATGACTGCAGCAGGGTGTACACTCGAACATCTACATTTATGTTAGGTACAAAACTGTACTTTTCTGACCATATGTTTCAGTTTCATATAATAGCAGAATCCAGTTGCAGTCAGGGACTACCTTAGAACCCTGGATTGCATGGTATCTTCAGTCCTGATGGCCCCCCCTTGGCAAAACTTGACATAGTAAAATGTCTGTGGTACCTACAAAATAGATATTGTCAGCATGGCCACTCTTGGCAGTATCCCATTTCTGTGCTGCCCTTTACCAAAAAATAAGTACTGTCTTCATAGGTTCAGCAGGTGAATTTCATGGGGTTCTTTTCAAGGCAGACAGTCACTTGCTGCAGACTCCTTGGGCATAGCTTGGGTCCCCCCCACCCCCAAACCTCTAGAGAAACTAAAAATTCAGTGGGTGTAGGACAGAATTTGAAGGGAAAAAAAGCACACCAATGTCATAGAGATGACTGTAGTTTTAACCATAAAAACATTCCAACAAATGTAGCATCCATGGACTTTGATTATCCTCACAGGCAACACGACCACCACCTGATATGTCAGCAAGCATACTGGCTGTCAGAGCTTGGTATCTGGCCCAGGAGTGTAGTCGGCATATACATTCCATCCCAGGAGAATATCCGGGCAAATCTGTTAAGCAGAACAAAAGCAGATCCCCACAAACTGATGCTGAATGGAGATGCATTTCTGGACTTTCGTCCACATGCAGGATGTGCTAGAAGTAGATCTCTTTGCTTCTCCAGAAAACAATCGTTTTTTTTCCAGGACTCCAATCTATGAACCTGAGCAACAGATACCTTCTTAGGTGGTTCAGCAAGTCTGGTTCTCTGTCTTTCCTCCCATCCCACTTTTCCTCAGGGAAATTAAAAAGGTACAGGAGGACAGACCAAAAAGTTCTGCTGATCGCATCCATTTATCAGAGGTAAGCATTGGCTTTTTTATCTTACTAAGCATAAAAAAATGGAGCCTATGCCATTGCTTCAGCACATAGGGATCCCTTACCAACTGTAAGGGCTTGCACATGCACCCCCTGTCTGTAGACTTTGTGTGTCAGGTTAAATTGCTTAGCACATTAGGCATATGTTTATCTAGGCTATGCTTATGTTTATCTAGGCTATGCTTACAGTTATGGGGGAGTCTAGGAAACTAACTACAAGGAAATCATACCTACTAAAAAAGCTGGGAGGGGGGTCTGGTCTCCCTTTGGTGACAAAAAAGGCCCTGGCCCCAGACAAGTTTACAGTGTCTATGATGCTCTTATGTTCTTCTTTGAAATTACCTGCCATGGGATTACATCTTTTACACTTTGCTGCCAGTGAATAAATTACCTTAAAGGGATTCCATACCTGAGATGACCCAGGAAGGAGCTGTCTCCTCCATGAGACCTGAACTTTGCACTGATGAATTGACATTACTGCTATTTGCTTCAGCTGCTATAGCATCTGTCAGTTTCTTCACTTGAAAAACTGTTTTTCTGTTTGCCGTAACTTCTGCAAGGAGGATTTCTGAATTACAATCCCTTGCATGTGAACAGCCCTACCTCTTGTTCAAAATGGACAGGATTATCTTCCACACTAATCCAGCCCAGAGTGGTGATGGATGTTTTTCCTTAATCAGGTAATCAACCATGTGGTGTTTTAACTTGCTGTACAGAGCAAGGTGGAAAAGGATTCCGTTGGATGTCCCTAGACAATAGAAATTTCACCTAGAAAAGACTAAAGAAGTGAGGAACACAGACCAGCCATTTATAGCCTTTGCAAAGGATAGGGGAGAGCAAGACTGTCAGAACAAACATTCTCCCAGTGGCTTGCTTACTGTATCTCATTTGATTACCTGTTCAATGGAAAACTTAACACCAAGGCATGTTGCAGCAAATTCTACTCTTGTAACAGCAGTATCCATAGCCTTCCTTAGAGGTTTCAGCAATCTTGGAAGTAGCTGATTGTCTTTCATCATTTTTTCCAAACACTACAAGTTGGACATTACCTCCAGTACCAGGACATGCTTTTTATGGCCATTTGACAAAGACTAATACAACTCATCCATTTATAGGGCAATTTACCCAAACTGTTTAAGCTTTGGGAATCTTCCCAAGATTTAAAATTAGTGCAGCAGTGAACAATGTAAAGAGCATAAGTAAGGTTTTGAAGAAGCCTGCCATAACTGCAGATGTGAGAGTGTTCACTTTTGCAGTAATATTTCCCTCCCTGCATCTCTCTGTCTCATACAAATTAATATCCTGTGATTGGGGTGCATAACAGTCCCATCTATTTATTCCCACTTTCCCTCTCTTTAAACCCTGCTAGGTACCCTCCTCAACATTAGTTAATGCTTGGAAAGAGAGCTTTGAGGGGTAGTCTGTTTGGCCTATCATCTGTGGGGGCATTTGCTTATCCGGCCATCTAGTTGTCTGACTTCTGTCAGATCCCTGCTACTTTAAGGCAAGAGAAAGTATAGGTAGCATATCTTTATTTATTTATTTTTTTTGTAATAGAAATAATTGTCAGTAAATTGCATCACACTTATACTAACCATGTAAAGGCTACCTTTAGAATAGTGTCCAGACACACACAGTACATCTGTTATTTGTAACTGTGTCTAAATATATCTACCAGAGCAACCAGTTCCCAGGTTATTTATAGGTTCATAGGCAAATGCTAGGCTAACTACCACCATGACTCTTATAAACCCACACAACCCAACCCAGTTGTGTCCCTATGTTTTATGGGCATTTATTAGGAGGGCGATGATAGGCAGTTTCTAAAGGTTATTCGTTTGGGGGAGTTCTGTTATTTTGGACATAGTTACTGTCTGCCTCTGTCCATCAAAGACATGAGGGACAAACTCAAAGTGAATTTCTGATTCCCCATCCATTGGTCAAGGTTACGCTTAAAAGTGGTTAGGGATGGAGTCTGCTTCATATTATTGGGAAGCCTGTTTCATGGGGATCCTCTGAGATGTATCCATTTCACCAACATGTCCTATCCATGTGACACGCAAAATTTAAATCCTTGATCTAGTGGATCTGATGCTGTTTTATTTTTATTTTTTTTGCAGATGTCATAATGTCGATCAGAGCTAGATCTGAGGATGCTTTGTGTGCCAAGCATCGATCACCTCTCAGTAATTTGTAGAAGACTGAGTATAGAGATAGGGTTTAAAGGCTATAGGACAGTGTGATTATACTCTGGATTCTCCTGGTAAGGCACCCTTGTGGGCATTCCATCTGTTGCATTTGTCTAGTCAGGTACATGCTAAAGGGGGCACCACACCCAGACTGGTATGGCAAGGGCCCAAAAAAGAGGCATTATGACTTAATTGGACCTGGATGCCATGCCCTTACTTAAGTTGGGTGACATAAAATGATTTTCCTTACTACTTTGGCCACATAGAATGATTTTTGTACTACTTTGGCCACATGTTGGTAAAAGGCCAGACTGCTGTCCACATATGTTCCCAGATCCCTAACCACCAGGTTAGCTCTCAGGGATGTCTTCCCAATAGAGGAATTAGCCTAGGTGGCTGTTTTCCCAAAAGGTCCTGTAATGCATTTCTTAGCACTGAGCCTTAACCCACGACCTTGGCACCAGTCATTTGTCCATGTTGGATCCTCTTGTAAGATGGCTGCATCGTGGAAGAATCCATGATAGCTCCTGATTTGCAGTCATCAGTGAACGTCTTCAGCCAGAGGCCCCCGATACTAGCCTTTGCCTCTGAGAAGCAGATGCCAAACAGGAGTGGTCCCAGCACAGAGCCCTGAGGTGCCCTGCCAATGACTGGTCTTCTAGTGAAGGCCTCTCACCAATAAAGCCTTCCTGGGTCCTGTCCATGAGCTAGCTGGCAGTCCAGTGAGTTATGTAGGGTGCAAGCTAAATTCTGGGTTGCTGGGGTTTGTAAAAAGAGAGATAAAGTAGTGTCTCTGAACCCAACTCTTCCCTTCTCCATTTTAGCACCCACTCAAATGTATCAATTTATCCGTGTCAGGATATTCCTAATTGGGCCCTCTCCTCCCTGTGAACTTATTCATTCCTGATATTTGTAACATTTTGAATAATAATTATTGTGTTACTCTTCTGTTTTCTGGTGATAAGTTCATGAAAATGCCTAAGAAGTCCATACAGAAGCACCTTTTCATGTAAGATAGGTAATGGTCAGCATCAAAATGTAGTAAAAGGAGCATTTCAGTCTGAAGAGTGAAAAAATTATTCAGAATTTCCAGTACTTTGTACCTTAAAGTCTAACAAAACAGCACATGTCTAGAAAGTATACCCAGGTACCCTACAGAGTTCAAATATCTCCAGTGATACTCCACTACTAATGGAAACATGCTTGCTGTGAACAAGGTTGTAGACGTATCTGTCTGTCGAAAAAACAAGCAGTATAAACAGAGCTCTTGGGGTGGTGCCAGACTGTATCCTTAGAGAAGTAATAAAGATTGTCCCTCTTTTGGGACAAGGTTGGAGGTTCTAATCCTTCTTTTTAATCCCAGTGGGGACACAGAGAGTAATCTGGCCTTTCCTGGACATCAGCAGTGTCTATTAGGGCACCCAGTAATTTTAAGATCTTTATTATAAGCCCCAGCTGCTGGAACTGATAGTACAGAGGCCTGTGGCATAAAAATTGCTTTTCACATACCATTTTCCCAGGCTAACTTCACTGTCTGTTGCATATTGCACTGTGCACCCTCCCTTTCCTTTCTAGTGCATTCTTATGACATAATTTTAAGCAGGCATTGTAGATGAACTCAGGTTGCCTGAAGTAAAAGTTCTATCATCTTTGTTTTCTTTTTGGATGATGATTATTTTTTTTTTGGGGGGGGGGGGGGATCTATTTATTTCTTCTTTCGGGATTTTTTTATGTAAATGCTTTTTATTCCCTTTTGCATTTCTTCATCATTTTGGTGCTCACCTTGTTCTTTAAAAACGTGACATATTTCTTTGTCAGCCTGTTTTTGTCCTACTCTTTCTTAATTTTGGTTTATGTAATTTTTTTTCTCCTATAGGAATTTTATTTTCCTAGTGTAAGCCTTCTTGCCTTTTTTCACATTACAATTCCAACTGCTGTCCTGACTTGGCAGGGACAGACACCACTGTCCACAGACCACAATCCCTGCCTCACTTACAATTTCACTGACCTGAGCCCACTGTATATGGTTCAAACTCCACCCATATCCCTGAGCTAGGTGGATCTCATGTCTTCAGGCACAGTGTCACTGGTATGCAAGCTTGGGATGTCATGTGATTCAGAAGAAGAGCATATATGTTTTTTGTTAGAAAACTGTAAGAATCTGTATGTATTCAGCTTTTTTGCATGTTGATATACAGATAGCTGGGGGGGGCAGAATATTGTGCTTTTTGGGAATGTCTTGCATAATATTACCTCAGAACAATTTGTTTCATGTCAGAAGTTTTACTGACTCAACTCGTGCTTTTTTCCTGACTAGAATATGGAGCAGTTGTCAATTCTTGCTTCTCCTGGCCACAAGAAGAAAAAAAATTGTCTGGGAGTCTGAGTGTCCCTGCTGTGACCAAAATGGGTTCCTTGGACCATCCATATTTTGCTGCTGATCTCTCTAGCTCTTCAGGAAACCACTAAAGAAGTGGAAGTTGGCTTGTCCTCTGCAGCTGTAGGGGGTTGCCCTCACCTGCAAGGGAAAATCATTCTTGTCAAGCTTGGGGGCAGGAGCAGGTCAAAGTTTATCACGATGTTCTTCGTGTTTTACTGTTGCAGTCATTACATTTGGGTAATCTGCTGGCAGGTTGCCCTCAGTCGGCTTGATTAACAAAGTCTTGGGTCCTTTGTCGGTTGCTGTCCCTTCTTCCATGACGTCAGGTCGTCAGGGGTATAAAACATGCAGCCGATGCCATTACATCAGTCTTTCTTGCCGTGCGGTGCCTGAAACAGAAGCAGTTCGCAAGTGCCAGTCAGCCGACTCCTGAAATTTTCATTTTCGAGTTTCAGAACCGAAGTCTTCAACTAAAAGCGAAGTACCCCATTGGGGAAACTCTTTCTTGCTCCTTACCGATGTCAGTAAAAGTTAATAATTGTATTACTTGTGGGAAGCAAATACCTCATAAGGATTTTCATTTGTACTGTATTCCTTGCCTAGGCCCTGACAACGAAGTACCTTGCTGTCGGTTTTGTGCTTTATTTAATCAGCGCACTATCCGTCTTTGGTACTTTTTTGCTTCTAAATATTTTGGTTCTCGGTTTAATTATCCAGAAATGACATTGGTTAGCCATCTGACTACCGGAATACCGAAAAAACACAAAGAAAAAGACAGAGACAGGCCATTGAGGTCCAAAACTGTCAACGCTTCTCCTAAGCCAGTCGCCAGTTCGCTGGTACTCAGTGAGGTGCGTTTGCAGCCCCTGATACCCGCTACTTCTGATTCGCAGGCCTCTACTGAGACCCATTCGGAGTCCGGTATGCCGCGAGATGCTTCACTTATGGAACCCACAGATGTCTCTACCTTGGATGGGTCCGGAGCCACTGTGCAGGCACCGGCTTCTGAGGGTGTATTCAGGCCTACAGACTTGCATATTAAACCGAAGCCTCCTCCTTCTTTTAGGCCTAAATCGCGAACCATGCCTAAAAAACCAACGCCCAGGCTGCATGCTCAGGCCTCTATGCCTAAAAAACAAATGATAAGAATGACTGAAGATCTTATAATTCTAATCAGGGGAAGCCAGCCTCCCCCTTCTAAGAGACCTAGGACTAAAGTTGTTTATGAATCTTCTGAACAGGATTCTGATTTTTCTGATTCTTCTGATGATCTGGATTTGCCCTTATCTACTAATGAGGAATCTGATGTAGAGGACTCTATCCCCTCTGCTTCCCCTCCAGAGGATTTTTCTTTTGGTGAAACCTTACATACTCGGAGCATTTCCACTGGGAAAGCCAGGATTTTTCTTATTCAAAAAAGAGGCTTAGGGATTTCTTACTCCTGCTTCAGCATAGGCCTTTAGCTATTCCTCCAGTACTAGACATTGTTGATGATACTTTTTCAGAACCTAGTTTGGCACCCTGATTTCTTGCCTCCTGCTCCCAGAAAACCTGACAGATATTACAGGATTCCTGATTCACACAAGTTCCTTTTTAAAAATCTTACTGCGGATCCAGAGACCATTTCACAGGGACCCAAAGGCATTAAGGCTTCTACTGCTAAAATTCCTACCCCTTCTGATAGAGACTTCAAGGCGCTGGATAGATGGGGTAAGAAGGTTTATACTTCTGCAACTTTGGCCATTAGGGCTTTAAACTGCCAGTTTCATATGTTAAAGTATCAACAACATGTTATTGGATTGCTTAAACAGAAAATGATGTTGATTCCTGGCTGTGCGGAAAATAAAGAATTACAGGATTTAATGCATTCTGCCGAGCAGGTTGGAAAACATACTTTGCAATGTGGATTTGATTCTTTAGAGATCTCTTGCAGGGCTGCTGTTACTGGTTCTGTGCTCAGAAGGCATGCTTGGCTTAAGGAGCAATCTTTACCTGATCATGTTAAAGCTAAATTGTTAGATGCTCCCTTAAATCAGGACCGCCTGTTTGGCAACAAGGCTGAGAAAGTTCTGAAAAAGATGGAAGATAAAGCTAAATCTATGCAGACTGTTAAAGATTTCTTACAAGTTCAGCCTCCTAGATTTAGTAGGCACTGGCCCTCTAAGAATTGGTCCTTTCCAGCCTCTTCAAGGTCTTCTCAAGCCAAACCCAGACATAGCAGAAACCCCAGGTTTCAGTCCCAGGGGGACACAAAGACTAAGCATTGGGGGGTTTCCGCTCCCAAATCAGGGTGTAGTAAGACTCCCCCTATGGAAAACAGTCTCACTGACTTGCTTTTAAAACTTCCAGGCACTTCCCAACTGACTGCCCCTTTAGGTGGAAAGATTGGTCTGCAGGCCAAAAACTGGGAACTCATTACCCAAGACAAATGGGTTTTAAATGTAGTGTCCCAAGGATACAGATTTCACTTCCACACCTTACCAACCCTAAGCGGGTGGCCAGATCTACCCCCAAATCACTGGGCAGAGGCCCAAAATCAAGTACTCTTTCTCTTAAGCATGGGGGCTATTCAGTTGGTACCAGAAGAGGAAAAGGGACAAAGGTTGTATTCGAGACTTTTCCTGATACCCAGAAAAGGCAATACATGGCGTCCTATCCTGGACCTTTTTACTCTAAATACATTTCTGGTGATTCCAAAATTCAAGATGCTGACTCTTCACCAGCTGCTTCCTATGCTAGGCAAAGATGCGTGGTTGGCAACACTAGACATAAAAGAAGCATACCTGCACATCCCTATCAGGGAGTCTTGCAGAAAATATCTACACTTCAAAGCAGGCTACATATGCACTATCAGGTCTCTGCACTGCCCTTTGGCTTATCTACTGCGCCCAGGGTATTCACAAAGTGCCTAGCTTCAGTCATTGCATTCTGCAGGCAAAGAAATATTCAAATATATCCATATCTGAACGATTGTCTAATTCAGGCAGAAAGCCAGGACATACTTTTGAATCATCTGGCCTTTTTTCAGTGGGTACTGACTTGTCTGGGGTACACCATAAACAAAAAGAAATCACAACTGGTACCCTGTCAACAAATTATATTCCTGGGAGCAAGCTTGAATACAACTTCCCAGATGGCTTTCCTCATGCCAGAGAAAAGGATTCATTTGACAACCTACTTCAAACAAGTGGACACAAAAACCCAGTTCTCTGCAAGGCAAGTACTGCAAGCCTTGGGGTTCATGGCCTCCTGCATTCTTCTAATTCCATATGCAAGGCTGCATATGAGGAAACTGCAGTGGTATATCAAAAGCCTATGGTGTCAACATTCACAGGATCTAGAGGCAATGATTCCTATCATACCTTGCCTACGCCTAGAGTTCCTTTGGTGGGTGGAGGCCTGCCACCAAAACAGGGGACTACCATTCACACTACCCCCTGCCGCCCAAACATTAACAACAGACGCATCAGACTATGCATGGGGGGCACACCTGGCAGGGAAGTACATTCAGGGCAAATGGAATCTAAGTCAAATGCACCTGCATATCAATCAAAAAGAAATGTTAGCTGTACAGAATGCTCTGACAGCCTTCAAGGACCACATTTTTCCAGGACAATTAATGATAAAGACGGACAGCACCACTATTATGTGGTACATAAACAAGCAGGGGGGTACACATTCTTACCCCTTCTGCAGACTAGCCATGGCATTGTGGAACACAGCCCTGAGTTATCAGGTACATTTACAAGCTCAATTCCTGCCAGGAAAACTAAATACACTGGCAGACAAACTAAGCAGAAACCTCATGGACCCACACGAATGGAAACTGGAACCAAGGATTTTCAACATGTTGACAAGCAAATGGGGGAGCCCAGATATAGACCTGTTTGCCTCCCTCCAAAACTATTAGTTAGACAAATTCTGCACAAGTACTCCCCACAAACAAGCTTGGAAAGTGGATGCTCTGTCCATCAGTTTACGCCTTTCCTCCTCTGCCTCTGCTCTCCAAAGTACTACTAAAGATCAAACAAGACAAACCAAGGACGATTTTGATTGCACCAGACTGGCCACGCCAACACTGGTGTACCCCCTCTTGCGCAGTGTGTCTCTGTGGGCCCCATGGCACCTGCCTCAGACTCCTACTCTATTGTATCAGCAGGAGAACCAAATTCTGCATCCTCAACTTCAAACACTGAATCTAGCAGCCTGGCTAATTACATAATTTCTCCTTTACCATCCCTCAGTAAAACAGTGATGGATATCATTTTAGTGGCAAGGAGGCCTAGTACCAGAAAGTCTTGCGCTGAAAAATAGAAAATATTCTGTGCCTGGAACCAATCTCAAGGGATGAGCACAGCAGTGCCCAATTTACCTCAGATCTTACAATACTTAACTGAGATGCTTCATAAGGACCTGTCTTTCTCTTCCGTCAAAATTCATGCCTCAGCCATCTCAGCTCATTATAATACAGAACCACCCCTCTTCTCTCATCCACTGCTTAAGCAGTTCCTCAGATGGGCCAAAAATCTACGACCACCCAGGAGAGCTCCAACTCCAGCCTGGGACCTCAACTTTGTATTGGAAAAGCTCACCCTTCCTCCTTTCGAGCCAGCTGCCACTATGGACTTAAAATTCCTTTCTTGGAAAACAGCTTTCCTTTTAGCAATTACTTCAGCAAGAAGGGTATCTTAATTACAGGCCCTCATGGCAGTGGAGCCTTTCATCATCTTTCATGCGGACAGGGTGTCCCTCAGGACCAATCCCTCCTTCATGTCCAAGGTGGTATCCAGTGTGACCTTTAATCAGTCCATACATTTGCCAGCCTTCTTTCCTAATCCACAGAACAAAGGGTAACGGATTCTGCACTCCTTAGACGTGCACAAACAACTTAGATTCTACCTCAAAGGAAATCTGATCAACTGCTGGTGGCATTTGCTGCAGGGGCAGAGGGGAGGGCTATTTCAAAGCAATCCATTTCCAGATAGATAGGCCATTGCATTCCTTTTTGCTACAAACACCATGGAAAACTGATCTCACAAGGGATCAGGCCCAACTCTACCAGGGCTGCATCTACCTCTACATGCTTTCCCAGAGGCGTCCCTACCAGGAACATCCTAGAAGCTGCTACTTTGAGTTCTGTACATACTTCACCAAGCATTGCCATCTGCCAATTTTCTCTAAATCCAGAGCTGGTTTTGCCACTGCAGTCTTGCAGGGCCTTTTAGCTGGTCTTAATTCTATTTAAATTCCTTCTCCCATCCTTAGCTTTGGGAATCTACCCAAAAGTGATGACTGCAACAGTGAAACACGAAGACCATAGTACAGTTGTGTACACTTGCCATAAATGTAGATGTTCGAGTGTATTCACTGTTGCAGTCCTGGTTACCCTCCCTTCAGCCCCCTTCTTTTTCTTTTTTGGATATGCCTCTACTTTCCTTTACTATTTTCAAAAGCTTTTTGGTGTATTTGCTTTTTTGTTGGAGGTATAACCTTGTATATTTATAGATTTAATTGCTTCCCATTAAGGGGGCACCTGACATCTGGGGCAAGAAAAACTGATGTAATAACGTCGGCTGCATGTTTTATAACCCTGACGTCATGGAAGAAGGGACAGCAGGTGACGCAGGACCCAAGACTTTGTTAATCAGGCCGACTGAGGGCAAGCAGATAACCCAAAAGTGATGACTGCAACAGTGAATAAACTCAACCATCTACATTTATGGTAAGTGTACACAACTGTGCTTTCCTTGGTTTCCAGTTTAATTTTCTTGTTTGTTAATAGAACAGGTTTTGCATCCGCATGCAGCTTTGGGACAAATTGAATTATAAACACTGATCTTTAATGTGTCTGTGATCCTCAGTTATTTACGAGAAAATTGAAAGGTTTGAGGGCAGGAGGTGCTGCAAAATCACAGATAGATGAAAGATGATAATCAGTAACATTAGGCAAAATCAGAGACAGTCAAGAGCTATGGACTTTCACTGTCACACAAGTGCCACGTGCCACACAAACAGAGCCAGCCTTTACATTTATTCCACATAAAAGGTACACAGACTGTGTGATGGTTTGAAGATTGGATTAACCAACATGTAACTAAATTAAAATTGAAAATTAGACAAAAATACAAGTAAACTGCTCTGATCTGAAAATCCTCGTTCAGGGCACCTTTCTCCCTCTCACTGACTAAGTAATAGAAATAAACTCTGCTGACCCCAGTGCAGTGTCAGCAAGGAAGCAGAACTTCCTGCACAGTAATCATTGAAGGCAGAGCATGTTACATCAGTGGAGGGCATCTTTGGGGCAAGATCTTCCTTAAAAAGAAAAGTGAGAATGCAAACTTAAATGATAGTAAGACAGCCAGGTAAACAACTACTTCAAATTTACATTTTCAGGATAGATAGGCTGCTTTGATTTTGTCAGTTTGCTCATGATTTTTAAATTTTGCAAACCGGTTTATATATACCCTTGTGTACATAGTTACAAGGCTATATGTAAATGGGTAAGTAATATATACCTTCGTGTACGTAATTAGTGAATGAGTAAACAAATGCTGCAAAGTGTTCTTGTTGTCTTCTCTCGCAGCTACAGATCGAGGCCTTGTCTGGTCATGGTCTTCCAGAACTGTTGGGCACTAAGGAACTCAGTCTTCTTTTCCACTTGGGAGAAGACGGACCTTCTCGTCCTCTTCCTTGTTTAGCAGAGCAGGGTGGGCGGGTAGAGGCGAGTGCATTCCATCTCCTGTGACACTGGAGGATGTTCATCATTCATAGTGCCTCAGTGGCATATGGATTCTGTGTCTGCACAAACCCACACTGGTGGTTTTCAAGAGCTTAGAACCCACCCACCCCCAATCTGACTCCCTGTGATATGGGGATCAGCCAAGCCTCTCCCATCAGGGTAATCCAAACTCCTGTCACAGGAAATCAGTTGTTCATTCTTCTGTCACAGGAAATCAGTTGTTCATTCTTCTGTTGCCAGCTATGGAAATCACACAGTTGAATCTCATCAGCAGCTTGCTTCTAGAGTCATGCAAAATCCTTTTCCTCTTTATTGTTATATACTTTGGATTTCTTTCTGTTTTATTAAAAAAGTATAGATTTTTGTCTGTTAACTTTTTATTTTAATTTACTTTTTTACTGCTGCTGCTAATAGCTCTCAGGGATTTCAGCTTACTGCTGTTACTTGTATGCTTAAAACTGCTTTTAAGCAGTTACAGGGCTTTCAAAAGTGTTTTATGACTTGTACTGAGAAACTGAAGACCTGCGGTGGTATGAGTTGAACACTAGGGACTACTTTGTGCAGGTAGATCTGCAGTTTAATTACCGCATCTTCTTTCTGTTTATCTGATTGATTTTGAAGTTTTGACAGAAAATAGGTTCATAGGTAGGTACTAAGCTATTGGCCCTAGGGCCTATATAAGCCTAGCCAAAAAATGTACCCTGGCTTTCGCCACCCAAGAAAATTATTTTCCTGTGCCTGTCGAGCAGAGCCACAGAAGTGATCCCTGGAGTGAATTTCCCATCCAATCTTCAAGATTTTTCTTGAAGAGTGCTAATGAGGAGCTCTGTTTGACATAGATAGGTAGTCTGTTCCAGAGTATGGGAAGTCTCTGGGACAGGAATCTATCCCTCCAGCATGTTCTATTTATTGTGGTGACAAGGTTTAGGTCCCTAGAGCGTAGCTCGGATGGATTGGGATTTTTTTAAGTGGAGCATGCTCTGCAGCTCTGGGTTTGACATAAGTTTGTATGTTAGGCAGAGATCGCCCTGAGTGGTGCGATATGTGATGGAGTTTTTTTAGTTTTTTCATAGGGGGGCATGTTTTTGAGGCCAGTAATCCTCTTTGGTGAGGCCATTCTCTGAGTGTTCCAGTTGTTGTGTGTGATGTTCAGGGAGAATACCAATGGGGTACATACCAAGGCGGGCTGGACGAGTGATGGGTATAGTGAGTGATGGTGAACACTTTTCTCTCCTTTTCAACTGAGATTTTGTGAAGTGATGATCCACATGTGGTAGTTCATGGGTACAGAGTTTTTACCAAAGGGGATGACAATACACTTTTTGGCATTGATATTGCATTTTTTCACTTTTTTCTCAATTTATGTGATATTTACCACTGATTTAACACTGCTGCTGTTATGCCTTTTTATTGATGAATCATGATTTTAGCACATATTACTTTATTTGCTTTTTCTGTTGAGACTTTTCATTTCTGACAAGGGGAGGTAAATGCTTCTTTATACTATTTTAAAATGTTTCTATTTAATTTAATGGCATAAATTTCATTTTTGGAACTATTTGGACAAGTAGATTTTACTTGGTACTGTGACTTTGTGCACTCTTCTTTACTACACAGTGCAGGTTGTAAAATAAGACTTGGCAAATTTTAAACGGTTTCTGCTATATTTTATATAGTTTACTTCTTTTTACTGTGTAGGGGCATTTTCTGTTATTTGTGCCCTTAATAGTGTCAGTGTTTTATTCTAGCTGGTGTTTTCACTGCTGAATGAATGGATCCTGATATGGCTGCACCCCCCCCCCCCTTGATAGACAGACATACTCTGTCCCCAGATTTTTGTCCAGTAGTGTCGTTCACAGGAAAAAGAAACAAACTTCACCTCACTGCAGACATTCGAGTTATTACCATGTATAGGGCTGATGTAGTTTCCTTAGCTAAGAGTGTTTTTGTTTTACAGTCTGCTAATCTTGGAGACTATGCTCCTGTTCAGAGTGGCTATGGAGCTACCTTCTCTAAAGGTAAGTCTGTGGCTACAGATTTTGGTGAGAACTTTGATACAGACAATAGTGAACACTCTGAATCCGTCCGGTTTGATTGTTCGAAAGTGAACAGGTTCAAAAACCCAAGCAGGTGGTCATCTTTTGACAGATGCTAGTTAGGTTTGGAGATGTATCTGACTGGAAGCAATCTGGAGCTGTACCAGAGATTGGCAAAGTTTATGATCTTATTGAAGTTGAAATTCCAAATGTTTTAACTGTTCCTGCTCTTTTACTAGCCTTGAAGATGTCTATAAAACTGCATGTAAACCCCCTTTAGCTAATGACCAGTTTCAAAAAAGGCTACGAAGAAGTACAAGGTGTACTCTGAGCTTTGCAACTTTCTTGTCTGTGTCAGCTGACCCAGTTGCAATTTCTCCTGCTCACACCTCTAGCAAGAGATCCTTGGTTTCTTTTAACCCCCCCCCCCAGATAAAATTGGCAAGGTGTTAGAATCTCTGGGAATAAAGCTGTCTCAGTCTACAATTTAGGCTTTTGAATTCTAAATTATTTAAGCTATATCTGGAGATTTATTTTGTAACATGCTTACAGTTTAGGTGGCTTTGCTGCATCTTTGCCTGCTGAACAGAAGTCTTGTAGAAATTAGACTGTTTCTAGTGTGATTTCAATTTTGAAACATGCTTGTAGAAATCTCTTTGAGGGTGCAGGTACAATTTCTAGAAATGCAGCTGCTTCTGTGTATTATGAAGGTGTGATTGCTTACATAGTCACAATTTTACTGAGAATTTTAAAAATTGAGATTGAATGCTCCTTTATGTTCTGAATTGGTGTTGGGTCCTGCTGCCATCCAGATTCTCAGACACTGGGATGATAGAGGTAAATTAATGCATGGGTTATCTAGAATCTGTCATTCCTAGGGTCTCCCCTAACAAGGTGTCCAACTTCAAAGGGCATAACAAACAAAATTCCCAGCCTAACAAGAGTCAGATTACCAGGAGGCAGTGGCAGTAGGATAATGCTTCCAAACCAGATAAAAGGGGTTCCTTTCTTAAAAAGGACTAATTCCCTTATAAAGAATGACTGTGCCGAAACTCTTGCATCCTGTCTCTTTCTCTTGTCCCCTCCCCTTTCCTTTTCCCAAGGTTTTTGCTCAACCCTGCAGTCTGACCACAAGTAGTTTCATCCAAATACATACTGAGAATAATTCAGAGAGAACATTCTTGGCAGTGAATAGATAGGGGAGTTCAAGTGCAAGCTGAATGGGGTCCTTCAGATGCTACAAAGCACAAACAATATTGAAGAAATGTTAGCATTGATTCACACCTTAAAAGTTCACCACTTGTGGTCCCTGAACAAACAAGGGGGCACAAGGTCATACCCTCTCTGCCAGTTGCCACTGATGGTCTGAGAGCAAGCCTTACTGCTTTCTCTGACACTTCAGGCCTCATACATCCCTTAAGAGTAAAACAGTGGCAGACATACTAAGCAGATCCTGGACAGACCATTATGAGTGGAGACTCGCAACAGAGGTCTTCCATGATTTGATCCAAATGTGGGGAACACCTCAAATAGATCTGTGCACCAGTTTTTGAAAAATTCTGTTCAAGATATCCTTGCAGCCATGCTTGGAAGAGAGACGCATTCTCATTCCCTTGCATGGGAATGAATGTCCTTTATGAATTTCCACTCTTTCCACTAATAGACAAGGTACTTCTTCAGATTCAAAAGAAATTACCAAAGATCATTGTGGTGACCCCCTTTTGGCTCGGGCAAAGTTGATTCTTACTTTTAATGGAATTGGCAAAGGGCATTTATCACAAGCTTCCTCACACTCTGCATCTGCTTACACATTGTAAGGAGCAACCAGTGCTCCAGAATTTTGAGCAATTGCTGCTGACAGCCTGGTTGATTCTATGTTGATACCTTTTAGGCACTTGTTCCTTGAGGATGTGCAGCAAGTATTGAAGGAGGGAAGAAAACCTGCAACTTGGCAAGTCATATTTTTACAAGTGGAAGAGGTATTCTAGGTGGTGCTTACCCTATTACAAAGGGGCCCAGTATGTTGTCTACCCCCCTGGATTTGAAATATTTGTGTAAGCTACTCCGCTATCTTATCTTATGGTATGCTTCTCTCAAGGTGCATCTTGCATGTCTCAGCTTGTCTGCCCATGGATCCCCCTCTTTTTGTCTCTTTTGTAGTCAGTTATTAAAGTTTCATTTGAGACACCCTCGATAGCAAATGCCTCTTCCTTGGGATCTCAACTTTATTCTTGAAAAATTGACCTGATCGTCTTTTGAACCTACCTTGTAGGCTGATGTTATTGCTATGACATCTACAAGACAAGTCTCTGAGCTGCAGGCTCTCATGGTGGGCCTATCTTATCTGATTTTCCACAGTTAGCGTTTTATGCACTAATTCATCTTTCATGGCAAGATTTGCTTCTAAATGTACCCTGAATCAGGCCATCAGTTTCCCAGTTATCTCTCCAGACCCTAAAAACAAGGGAGAGAAGATTCCGCAGACCTTTGTGCCCAAGCAGATCATTTATTTCCGTGACAGAACTAAGCCATTCAGGAAGGCTGAATAGCTGTCGATTTTTTTTTATTCTGGGGTTAAGAAGGATCATTTGTTGTCTGTGCTGCTGTTTTTTGTTACTCGCACCGTGGTAAATCTATTCCAGGTAAGGTTAAGTCACAGTCCACCAGAGCCTTATCATTTTTGATGGCATATTGGAAATGAGTAGTCTCAGAAGCTTTCTTAATGGAAGCGACCTGATACTGTCTTCATACTTTTACAAAACACTACAAACTGGATTCTTTCTCAAGTTCCAGCGTAAGCTTTGAAGACCATTCTCCAGGAGGTCCTGGATCCTTATCCTTCCAATTCCAAGGTAGGTTAAGCTGTGGTGATCTACCAGTATATCACTGTTGCAGTGTGAATGATGAGTGTTGTGCAGTTAAGTCATACTTACCTGTGCCAATAGATATTCAAATTGCACACTGCCACAATGGCAACACCCACCCATCATCTCCCTTATTTTATGTATTTAGTTTGATGCTGTCCAATCTTGTGTTGTTGACTGGATTTGGTTATTTGTGTAGGTGTGCTTTGGCTGTCAATTGGTTGATTTCAGGCAGTTCTCTATTCTGGTCCTTCTTGGTTCTTCCTACTTTGCACTCAAAGCCTGAACAAATGACTTCCTGTGACAGGGGGTCAGGCTTCCCATGATGGGAGGAGATTAGCCAAGCCCCTATCACAAGTAGTCAAAGGAGGGAATTGTGAGCTCTGGGAAGCTACTACTGTGGGTTTGTGCAGGCACAGAATCCATATTCGAGTGAAGCAGTGTGAAGTTCGAACATCCTGCTATTACACGTAAGTTGAATGTATGAAGCTGTACTTTTCTGTCCACATTCCTGCTGTTCCTGCTGATTTAATACCTTACTGCAAAGTTCAGGGAGGAAGGTTCATTAGTCATTTTCATTGTTGTTTGGTGGCCGAGGTCCTTGGCGATGACTGGAAACGTGTCCAGTCCATCACATGGATGTCCCGTTACAGTTCCTTAAAGGAGTATTGCAACACACACTATCTTCAGTGAGTCTACCTAATGGCATACTGAGTTGGAAGTCATATGTTCTGGATAACGCTAGATCTGATGATGTCAGTTGTCAGTCATCCTTAACTCATTTACTCCAATGGAGTTGAGGAAGTTTGCACTATAAATTTCAATGGGCGGAGCCTAAGCCTTTTCACAGAATGATATTATGTTCTCACATCTCAAACAAATGTTCATGTCTCTGGAACCATAAGGATTATTAAAGAAGTATAAATGGCAAACCCTTCAGCACAAACTATTTTACAGTGGTAGTATTCTGTAGGTGCTAGGTCTATAAATGAATTTTGTAAATCACAGTAAATACAGTACCTGTTACATTGGTAATATTGTGTAAACAACTTACAACATCTCAGCAGCCCATACCTCTCAACCTCTTAGAGCAAGAAATCTGGACAAAGCCATAAGTAAAAGTGCGACAAAGATCCAAAAATAGGGAGTTTTTAAATGTTGCTTTTACAAACATAGAAAGTTGATAGAATAATAGGTTTTGCATTAGCATGAATTTTCTGAAGGGTATGAAGTCTGAAACTCAAATGTGTGCCATTTTCTAACTTCAGTCTTTAATAATTTGCCACTAATTTGCTAGAAAATCAGAGTTTTATGAAAAGCAGAACAAGAATATGAGGCAAAAATCTGGACATTCTGCGAAAATCTGTATAGTTGAGAGCTATGGCCACCCAAGTTACATACATACTGTCAGCAGCATTTTATTCATCTAGCTGAGAATTTTCACATGAGGCTAAGGAGTTCTGTCTGTTGCTTGGTTGAGATATTTAGAAAAATGTGAAAATTATATCTATATAAATTTATATCATAAAAACAACAGTTAATATCTATTTACTTGCACTAGACAGAGGTCAGATATTTATGTAGTTGAATTTGGTATTGTGTAAGCTTTAAGATGAAATGTTTTAAAATATTGTAGATAGCATGGTTTTGGAATTATTGATGCAAATATGAACAAGCAATATTTGACGCCTAGAGACACCAGTAAGAGTCAACTGCAAATGCACCTGGAGGCATCACTCGGATGTAATCAGTTAATGTATAGCACTCTGATCCAACCCTCGGATCCAGGTCGGCCACTATTTCAGCTTCTGGAGGCCTACAATCTCTTGAGCTCCTCCCACGATGCTGTGGTCCCTATTCCCTCAGATCTTGTTTGCTGCTCTTCGCATCCAATCATGGTTGCTGACTAGTCTCAAGTTTCATATTTTCTGTGAGATAAGTCTGTTTATAAATTCCATTATTTTTTTTTCCTTGTAGTGTATTTTTCTGTGTGTATTTCCATCTATAGCTCCAATTTCTATTTCTTGGTACCCTTTTTCTGTGGTACATTTCTTCTCTCTATCCTAATTAAAAAAAAAATAAATCTAACTTTCCACTGATAAATTTCTCTAACAACTTTCTAAATCTTTCTTCGCTGCCCTGGTAGTTAATGTATCTGTAGCAGGTGTGTGCATGTACTTGAGTCCATGAGTGATAGCACTATTTTTCACTGGCAATCACTTCCTCGTTTGCCATTTTTCCCTCTACAGATATGTTGGAGAAAGGATTTAAGAAGTGTACCAAATGCGGACACGATGCACTTTTCAGATGGACATTCCATGTGTCTACTGCGTGGGACCCAAACATTTAAATAAGCAGTGTGACATCCATGAGGCCTTTAATCCTAGATCTCTCACAGAATGGAAAAATAAGTTGATTTTAAAAGGGATGTTACCCTCCACCTTCTCTCAGGCCATCTCTAGGGTCCAGCTGTCAACTTCCAGTAAGCAGAGGAACCATACAAAGAGGTCCAGATCAGCTGAGGCTCCATCCTCTTCGGAACCTAAGAGGAAAGTGCTTAGGTCTGATCTGACTTCCTCAATGCCTCATAAATCTTTGGATATGATGAAAATGGTATCCCTGGATCCCAAGACGAAGGCTTTTTCTGATCCGAAGTCACCCTCCCTTTGGACTATCTACTCACTGTCACTGGATCTAGTACTGTCTGTGGTCCCCTTTCCCTTTCTGGAGAGGCACTCTAGGCCTTCATCTTTTGTCTCATCCCACTCTTCCAAAGGTTTGACCAAGGCAGATGTTAGGATGGTGAGGGAACTGGTCACGGAAGAACTATAGATGGGCATCCTTATGGTTCCTACCCCATCGGATCAGGGACTTCCACCAGTGTCCACTACTCCTCCAGCTTGATGTATGGGATCAGAGACTTCCACCAGTGTCCACTCCTCCTCCAGCTTGATGTATGGGATCAGGACAGCCAGTCCAAAGCTTCCAGTCTACTCAGTCTGGGATTCTCACCTCTTTGATACTTCCCCGCACCATACACTGGGGAAGTCCCTAGGATAAGGCAGTGTAAGAGGAAACACCTGGACTCGCCGCAAGAGTCTCTCACCATGGATACCGACTTTGATGAGGGAGAGGGGTCTCCCAAATCACCATGCAATGGCATCTCCTTTGGAGACCTCCTTGAACTCCTAAAACAGAAGGGTGCCTGGTCTGTCCAAAACCCATCTCTTGAAGAGTCTGTATACTTGGAAGCATTCAGGACTGGCCCATGTACCTCCTTGGTATCCCTGTCTGCCGAAGAGTTGGTAGATCTAATTTGTCGAAAGGCTTGGAAGGAACCTGACTAGACTAACTCATCCCCAAGAAACCAGATAAAATTATGGCATCTCCAGTAGAAATGCAGTATTAGAGTAAGGGCGTACTGTTTGATGCCATCGTTCTGGCGATGGCAACCAACAAAAAGGAATGCACTGAATAGAGTTTGTCTGACCATCCCCTAATAAGGAGTCTAGGGCCATGGATAATTTTGGGAAGTGAATGTACACTTCAGTGACTTTTGCCATACAGTTGCTGACTTTTCTAGCCCACTTTACGAGATTGCAAAGGGATCTACTCCAAGAACTTTCCAACTCATTAGCGATGACCAGTACTGAAGGCGCCCAAGTGTCTGTGGCTCCCCAGTTGACTATTTTATAATTGATCATGAGGTCATTCATGAGACTCATCTCCAGCGCCATGGAAGGCACCTCATAGGTTCAGGCATATCCATTAGGAGTCATGCCTGGATGTGCCTGTGTGATTTTGCAGAGCGTTTTAAGTCTTCTTTCATCAACGCTCCATTTGACAGATCTTCCCTTTTAAGACCCACAGTGAAAGAAACACTTTCCAGGTTTGAAAAAGATGGAAAGACCTTGTCTGCCATTGGAGGAAGTTTTTCAACCCCCCCCCCCCCTGAACCTTTTCAAGGAAGCAACAGGGAAGTTGTAAAATTGTGGTTCAAGAAATCTCAAGGTCCATCCCAAGACACACGTAGAACTAATTCTCCCAGAAGCAGAGGGGGAAATGATAATGACAAGATGCCGCAGAGCGCAGCTGTCAGGGATAATTTTTCCCCTGCACCAAATGGCCTGGCTAAATAATTCTCTGCACTCAAGTGTCGCTTGATTTATTACGACAGGATATACTGTACCCTTTTTTTTTTCTGCCCCCATCTATTACAAAGCTCCCTAATGTTGCACCCAGTCAGAGGGAGCCGGCAATCCAGCAAATTCAACAGTTGCTTGCAAAAAAGTAATTCAAGAGGTCCCACCAGACCAAATAAGATCCAGAACCTACACATGGTTCTTTTTGGTTCCAAAAAAGACAGGGGACTAGAGACCTAGTTTGGATCTTATCACGCTAAACAAGTCGATTATGCACCCAAGTTCCGGATGTTCACGGTATAGTCCATTCTACCCTTTCTGGGGAAGGACAACTGGATGTGCTGTATGGACCTCCAGGATGCGTACCATCTTATAAAAATGCAGAGAAGGTCCAGGAGGTTCTTACATTTCCGAGTGGGAGCCAGTCATTATCAATTCAGTGCACTGCCCTTTGGTCTCACCGCAGCAGCGCATCTAAGGCTGCAGGGAATCCGGATGATGTTCTTCGTCTTCCATTGCTGCAGTCCTAACAATTGGGTATAGTCCGCATCCAGTCGGCCCGAATACCAGAGTATAAGGCTGACGTCGGTCATGTGGCGCTTGACTGACGCCACGTACAGGGGGGTACTACGCGCATGACCGCGCCGCCCTTTCTCGCCTTTTTTGCGTGGTCCGGTCCAGAAGCAGTTTTTTTTGGTTTTGCGTTTTTTATTTTGAAACAGAGTTTCAGACAAACGATCAGACCCGACCGGAACCCGTTGGGAACATTTTTGGTTTTCTTGCCTCAGTTTTTTTCTTTCCCAGAAAAAGTGAATGTTGTGAAAAAAACTGTATTTCTTTTTCATAAAACAGATAAGATTAAGCGATTTTTCCATACTTTGTGTATACCTTTGTTAGGGGCCTGAGTTGGTTTTGTTTTGTTGCAGCTGGTGTGTTAGGAGGACCACGCATGTAGAGGAGGGGAGGTTGTGCCAGGTGCCAGGTTAGAGTTTGGGAAAATAATTGCTATTATAAAATGCCGCAAGCCAGGAACGCTTGCCAAGGAAGAACAAAGGACAGGACGGACAAAGCCGCAAGGGTTAGCCAGCAGTCCCGTGGGTCCTGCCAGGAGGAGGGCAGGCTCAGAGGAGCCTTTTGGGAGGAGTTTGGAGATGTCCCTTTTCCAGGACTTGTTGTTTCAGGCTGTTCAGGCCAGGCTGAAGCAGGCTGTCCCAGGGCCTATTCTTCCCTCTCCTCCCCTCCTGTCCCACAGTGCTTGGAGCCCCTCTTTGGGGGCCAGCTTCCCTCTTTCTGGTTCTCTTTAGCTTCTTTAGGGTTCTGTACCTAAAGAGAAATCAATACTAGAAAAGAGACATGGTTCTAAAATGGCAGAAGATTTGATTACTATGATTAGAGCTGCTATTGCCCAGTTTATTAGGTGGAGTTGGAGGTTTCTGAGTCGCAGAGAGGTTTTGAGGCTCTTCAGAGGATTCTGAGTCCTCTATGATGATTTATTCCTTCCGATGATGGATGATTTTCGATTTCCTCACTCTGATCTCCATTCCATGACTTGATCTCTTTAATCATTTTTCAGGAGAGAGAGCATTCCATGAAGGAGCACTCTAATTTTTCAGGGAGGGCCAGTTAGGCCCTTGTGTCTTTATGCACCCCGAAGACTTTTGCAAGATAGGAATTTTTGTTTTACTTCCTATACCTTCTTTTTTGCCTGCTCCTGCTGTTCCTTTTGGGAAGATCTCCTGCTCCTGGCTAGTTGCTGCCCTGAATTTTGGTACTGATGCTCCACTAGTATTTGTTGGCAGGGCCTAGGGCATTTGAAGCTCATAAGTTTGTTTAAGAGTTCCCAGGGACCTGTCTGGCCAGGCAAGGAGGTGGGGGGTGGGGTCAGAAATACTGCTGGACTGGCACTGGTTGCCAGGCACATGCTAGAGCTTTTTTGGAAATATCATAGGTGGCTCTAACTCCCTTCTTCTTCTTTGATGTGGAGTGAAAGTGCTGAAATATCAAAATATCTCCTTTCTCAATTGAAGTCTAAGGACAAGTGGGCGGCTGAGATTTGGGTGGAGTGCTTGAATGCTGGGGTTGTGTGGTTGGGTGGCTGCTGGGTTTGGTGTTTGTGTGAGGCAAGCATGCTTGTGCTTCGTTTGGTTGGGTGCTTTAGTTGCTGTTTTGTTTGGTTGGGCTGTTTACAGTCTGATGTTTTGTTTGGTTCGCTTGTGGAAGCAGTTTTAAAGAAAAGTTTGGAGCAGGCTAAGCTAAAGTTTTGTTTGGAGAATTTTGTTTTAAAGGAATGTTTGAGTTTATGTAAATTATGCTTTAAAGAAAAAGGCTAATAAAGCTAAAGCTATTAGTGTAGGTAGGCGACGTGGTAGGGTAGTCAGCACCCAGCTTTAGCAGGCCAGCCAGGGTAGGTAGGTGTAGGTGAGGGCAGGTCAGGGCAGTAGCTCAGGCTAGGTCTGGAGTAGGTCAGGGGCTGCTCAGTTTTTTCTACCTATTGACAGTCTTTGGAGGCCTTCAGAGCTTTTCAGAGAAAATGACCTGCTAATTCGTCTTTGCCCCTTCACTGGCTGACATTATCTGGGCAGATGAAGGTTCTTTTTTCACAAAGAAAAGACATTAATAAGTAACAGAAATGATGTTATGGAAGAACATATCAAGCCTAAAGGCAGTTTTTTCAAATTCAGCAGGTTTTCTAAACCTAAACAAAAGAGGCCAGCTTTCAAAGGCATGCCAGACGCCACCATCTTAGGATTCCCAGTAGAAAGATAGGGGGGCAGCAGTCCTTTTTTCTTCCCTGCCCATCCATAGTACCAAAGAAGGGGAACAAGTTTTCTTTTACCTCTTCCCTCCTCGGTTATCTTCAAATTCAGAAGTATCTAAACACAATGTTCTAATCAGGCCAGCTTCTTGTCTCTCTGCTCTCAATGGAAACTTTGGGAGATTCTCATCTTACCTTCATGTGCCTATCAGGCTTTATCTACTGCGCCCAGGCCTTGGATGGTTAGAGATTCTCATTATCAGTTCTCTTACCTTTTCGTGCTTCTCCCTTTGCTTAGAGGGACTCTCTGTGACCCGCCAGAGGCGCAGTCAGATTTTAAGACAGATGCCCCTACATTGCTGTTGGGACAAAATAAAGGGAATCAAAACAAACTATTTCTAGGTGGATTGGCTTTTGCATTGCATTTGTTATTCCCATCATGGCAAGGAGGTTTCCAGCTGGATTGGTTTTGCCACAGCTGTTTTGCAAGGCATGTTGTCAGCTCCTGCTCTTTATGATTGGGGCAAGAAAAGACTGAGGATAGGACGCCGGTCATGCGCGTAGTAAGTACCCTGGACGATCGGCGTCAGTCCAATCGCGCCAGACGACCGCCTTCTGGTATTCGGGGTATCTGGCCTGCTGACCATTATACCCAATTGTTGGACATGCAGCAATGGAATCCTACAATCCATATATGGTAGGTACAAAACTGTACTTTCCCATATTTAGACTGGCTCATCATTGCCCCAACTAGGCATCAATTGGGACAAGAAAGAGACCAGGTACTGAAAACTTGATTAAATCTTGTAATCTCCGTAAATCACGACAAATCTAACTTGCAACCCACCCATAAACTGGAATTAATAGGCGCAGTCTTCAATACACAATCCATGGTTGTGTCGCTTCCATTGTCACAAATGCAGACGGTCAGAAACCAAGTCAGCAGACTTCAGCCAGAATAGTTTTACAGGCTCTAGGTTCGATGTCTGCAGCCATAGTCCTAGTGCCCCTAGCGAGGTATCACATGAGAATATTACACTGGATGCTCCAAACACAGTGGTCCTTTTTAAGTCATCTTATGTCCGCTAAGATAATACTGACTCAAATATGCAAAAGTTACCTGTCATGGTGAATGCAATCTTGCCATGTCCAACAAGGACAACCATTTATACTTCCTCAGCCCAAGGCCATAGTGACCATGGATGCTTCCTAGATTGGGTGGCAGGGGTGGGGCATTACCTGGGAAAGAGAGTCCAAGATGCTTAGTCCCCCAAAGAGGACAATTTGCATATCAGTGTTCTAGAGATCAGAGTGGTGCTTTTGGCATTGCAAACATTCGAAGACTGTCAGGACAGTTGCGATTGAAAAGGACAGGATGGCAGGAGTTTGGTATGTCAACAAACAAGGAAGAACCAGATCTTTTCCCCTGTGTCGAGAAGCTGTTAGTATGTGGCAATGGGCGATAGCTTCCAGTTGTTTTCTGATGGCAATGCACATTCTGGGGAAGTCCAGTTTGATGGCAGACAAACTCAGCAGCTCCATCCCTACTACCTTACGAGTGGTCCCTCAACCACAAAGTGGCGGAATTGATCTTCTGTCAGTGAGGTCAGCCTTGCTGCAGTCTTTTTGTCTCCCCTAAACAACAAGTGCAGCAGCTTCTTTGCCCTATCACCCCCCCTCCCTGACGGGGGTGTCACTAAGGGATGATCTTCTCCACAATTGGCCCCTGCAGTCTGTTATATGCCTATCTCCCAATCCCCTCAATTTCCAAGTTTCTACAGAAAGCAGCCAGATTGAAGAGCAGTATAATTCTCTTTGCACTTTACTGGCCTCGACAAGTTTGGTTCCCCTTTCTTTTGCCTCATCTTCTCTCCCCACCTTGGATCCTGGATCTGACTCCACACCTTCTGTCCCATCCAACAGGACTGTTTCACTCAGACATTCCAACCCTCAGACTGTGACTACAGGGTTTCTCCAGTTGCACTGATGGCCAGGCCTATGCTTTCTTTCCTGGTGCATTCCATTATCTTATCTTCCCATAAGCCATTCACCAGCAAATTGTACAAAAGCAGATAGAAATGTTTTGTCTGTTGGGCGAAGCAAAATCACATGGTTTCCTTTACAGCTCCTATTCACATAATCATTGATTTCCTAGCTCAGTTGTTTAATGACTGCAAGTTCATCTACGACTAAGGTTCAGCTAACAGCAATTTCAAATTTCCATGTGGGATTCAGGAATTCTACTTTGGATTCCTCTAAAACTTGCAGATTATGTTTGAAGGGTACTCTGTTGCTGAGATCACCTGTAAAAGACCCTATTTCCCCATGGGATTTAAGTCTAGTACTACAAGCCTGGACTCTGTCTCCTTTTGAACCTGCAGCTAAATGCAATGAAATTTTTATATTGGAAGACAGCTTTCTGGTCACTATAACTTCGGCCAGAAGAATATCAGAACTTCAAACATCATCATCAAAACCTCCTTATTTAGCCTTCCATAAGGATAGGGTTACCTGGTGTACCAGTGCTTCCTTTCTACCGAAGGTGGCGTCAGAATCAAATATTAACCAGACCATTGACCTCCCCTGTATTCCTTCCAAATTTCAGTAACAAAGGAGAATACTTGTTGCATCTACTTGGAGGTACACAGGCAGTTATGGTTTTACTTGCACCGTACAAAGCATTTGAGGAAATCAGACCACTTTTTTGTTTCCTTTGCACATCAAAGATTGGGGGAAGCTGTCACTAAAGTATCTATAGCTAGATGGATTACGGAGTGTATTTCCTTTGTACACAAAAAGTTGAATATTCCCCTTCAGAGATATGTAAAGGCTCATTCTGCTAGATCCATGGCTACATCTACTGTGTTCGTATCTAGAGTTCCATAGATATTATTTGTGCAGCTGTTACTTGGTCAAACCCACATACCGTTATTAATCACTGTAAATTGGATCTGGTCTCAAGCAGGAGAGTGGCCTTTGTCTCGGCCGTTCTCAGGAACATCCTTCCTTAGGGCCCAACGAGGACTCAGGTAGCTGGGGACTCTGTCCCCATACATTAAGGATGAATGAAAATTCACACAACATAAAGAAGTTATGTTTTTGTAATGTTCCATCTGTGTTGTCTATTTTCATTCATCTTTAACTCTGCATCCTCCTACCCCTCACCTATAGGAAGAAGCAACTAAATAAGGATCCATTAGACACCTTATGTTCCTTAGATGTTGAACTTCAGTGATGGCACTTTGTAGGGTCTACTGTTTCTTCTGTTTCTCCTTCTACGTCAAGCTATAGGTGTTATCTGAGGGAATGGGACCAGAGCATCATAGGTAGGAAGGAGCTTGACAGTTTGCAGTCTTCCACAAGCTGAAATAGCGGCCAAGTCAGATCCAAGTTCCATACGTTAAGGATGAATGAAAGTGGACAACACAAATGGAACATTATGGTAAGAACATAACTTCTTTTTAGTTATGTGGCCCAGACACTAGAAGACTGACAAGGATAAAGAGGAGTGAAGAAGCTAAATCCTGCCCATCTCTTTCAAACAGAAAGCGACTTGCAAGGGTATGCCCATTTCTCAGAGGATGCAGAGTAGGTAAGGAGCCCAATGTAAAATGTAGTCTCTAGCTTTGGGGCAGGGAGGTGGATCACTGAAGAGGTGGAGCACTCCTTTCCAATCCACATCCCATTGCACATTCATCTAAACAAGCACGGTTAGGAGTTAGGGTGTAACTGACAAAGCACACAGCCAGCAACTTGCATATCCTGTCCATCATTGTAAGAGTTTCAAAACCTGGTGACCGTGAGGGGGTCGCTCAAGTGGTGGCCCAGCAGGGAAAAAGAGCAGTGGGATGTGTATGAAGAACTGAGAGATCAGTAACAGCTGGCTGTGACAAAGCTAAATCCCAAGCAAAGAAAAAGTAGTTGCAGGAACAAAAATATTCTTTGACTTCAGTCCTGTCTGCCCCAGCGAGACTAGAATTTCATAGAGGACAAGCACATCCATCTGCAGTTTGAACCTGATAGCTCAGTACACACATTGAAGTTTATTACTTTCAAGTAGTTTCAGGTTGCCTTCACTTCTATACATCAAATCCCAGGGCTATAATTCACTCTGCACAAAAGCATGTCTCTTTTCTAACAAGGACAGGTGGTCTTTCTGGACATATCCACATTTGCTAGGTCTTAAATGTCCTAAATCAAATCCATTCTTCTCTTAGTGAAGAAAATGTACCCAACTAATAACTCTTTAATAAGGGAATTCTTTCAGATCATTCGATACAAAAAACAGATATGTTGAGGAAGTTGTGGCCTAATACTTTGAGAAAGTAGCCTTTGTGAGGAATTTTCTCATTTGTAGTCGCAGTCCTTTTCACATTATGGTTATGCTGCTGCTGAAAATCTTTTTCCACATCCGTCATCTACCTTAAGCACAAGTTCAAAATGTTGAGTACTGAATCTTGTACTTGAAAATTATTAAAGTTTTAGAGTACGTAAATAACTAAATGTCTGTGGGAGTCAGAATCTAGTATTGACTGATGACATCATCATAAAAGCAGACTAGATAGTTAAAAGGAGATCAACATAAGTGATGAGTAGTCTGCACCAGAAAAGAGATTACGGTATATTTATAATTTTTTTAAGGAAAAAATAATGGGAGAGCAGGAAACGTGACTGATGCTTTCTGATACTGTATGAGTCCCCATAAAGACTATATGGGTGCGGCGGTGCCACATCCTAAAAAATAAACATGGAAGAAGAAGAAGAATTTAAATTTACCATATGGATGTATCAGTTAGCCAGAATGAAGTATTGTTAGACATAAAGTATGATGTGTAATTTGAACAGTCTTTCAAAACAGGTAGAATTAAAACCATTAACAGAATTAATTTATGCAGCAGACATAAGGCAGTACTTAGGGGGTGGGGAGTAAAAAAAAAATCAACTCATGTTTAAGTAGGATCTGTAATTATCCGTTAGCTAGCAACATGGAGAGGCTAGGTAGGATAAGGGTTTGCTGTTAATTTTTTTTGTTTGTACATTTGATGTAGACTGTTAAGTTTACTTCTCACTGAATCCTTTTTAAAGCACTGTTTTTATACGCTGTCTTTAAATCAGGTACCCCCTGTACACTCTGCTCCTGTTGGAATCGATTTCAAGCCTTTGACCACTCCAGGACCCTCCAAAGAACCATTAAATGCTGCAAGCAGTCTTACCACAGAAATTCCAAACAAAGCTGACAACTCAAAGCCTGTGATCCTTGATCCATCTTCAAGCACTTCTAATATTGTGCACCCAACAGAGGACGTCTCCCTGGTGAGTGGCATTTAAATGCAACATGGTCATTTTTTTAAGAATTTATATTTTGTTCCCAGAGTTGATTTTTTTAATGAGAGTAAAATGTTCTATGTTTTAAAAGTCTAATCTTGTATACATAGTACTTAAGTTATTCTCTCACTGTGGTATGAATGTTTTTTAATTTATTTCTGCTTTTCATCAATGAATTACATGCTTAAATGAAAAACGTGATTGTGTATAGTCAAGTGGGTGTAATATAAAATTTGTGTTTCTGCAGTACTGTTTTCATATACATGTCATCGATTAGAAAACAGCTTATTGTTTAATTGTGGAGAAATCCATATTGGCTTATAGTTAACCACCCTTTTGTTCTTTAGTGTGCCAGACTGGAGGTTCACTAGAATCATTGTCTATATCTGTTGATGAGCATAAAAGTGCTATGACCCAGGACTAAGTGTATATATTTAAGAGTTTACTATAAGCTGTCCAATGATCGGTCAAAACACAGGATCTCAACATGGGAACACTGATAAATGCCCATGCTGACACCCACAGTACTGAATTCTGGACTTGCCATATCCCCATGTATCTACTCCACCTCAAATTTCCTTAGGAGTAGTTTACTGGGTCTGGCTCAGGTTTAATTCAGGCTATTGATTCTTATCAGGTGGTTTCTGGTAAAAGAAAGAGGGGTACCTTTTTTCTTGAAGAGGTTCAAGATTCTAAATGTGGACAGTAAGATAAAAAGGGATAGATAGATACAGGGTTTTCTCCTCATTTTTTTTTTATTAAGACTCATTGGAGAGCTCAATTTTGATTCTGCCTGTGGAGGTTCTCTTTCTCTGAAACTGTTTTCATAATGTGTCAATGTTTTCAGTGGCAGAACAGAGACATTTCTCAGTCCCTCAGAAAATACTATGAACTGTTACAGAAGGAATTTCTGGATGCTCCCCCCCATTCCCCCCAGTTCTGTCAGCTCTGGAGGATATGTATGTCACTACTTGCGATTTTTGTTGGTAGTCAGCCTGATGCCCCTAACAAAGCAGATGGAATGTGTAACGTTCCTTAGTTTTTTAATTTTTTATTCACTCCTCCCTAACATGACCCAGCAGCTCTAGCTTTAGATCCTACTGCTGTTAAACATGTAATTCCAACCCTACCCTTCCTGATAAGGATGGGAAGATTATAAGTATGGGTAAAAAGTGAATGCTTTTGCAACATTTATTTTCAGAATTTTGAATTGTCAGGCTTGTATGTTAATTTTTTTCTGACTAATTGTGAAAGTATGAGGAACATTTTATCTGCGGGTTCTTGTGAGGAAAAATCTGCTTTATATAATTTAATTTCTTGCATTGTACAAGTCACAACTTGTAGTTTTCAGTGTGTGAACAACTTAGTTGATAATCCTTCCAGGGGTATTGCCTGGCTGTGTTCTCCGAACCTCTCAGATGATGTGAAATTTCTGTCTTGGATAGAGATTGAGTTTTTGGTTCCTCTGCTGCAGAGGTTATCAGAAAGTGTGATGAAAGCAGTAAGTAGCTACAGGGAATCTCTTTAAGATTTTTCAGCCCTCATACATAACGTAAGCAGGAAGCTACAGTTCCAAGTGGAAAGGGATGATGAAGTATAATTCAAAAACAAGGTAAGTTTGGGATTCCTTAAGGAGAGTAATAGTTGCACAGAATATTATATTCATAAAGTAGCAGAAAGTATTATTAAGAACTAAGACAACAAGGAAATTGAGAGACAAGATTCTGCCAATAGGTTTGACTGCAATTAGGAGTACAGGGAATAGGCAAGAGGGGCTGGAATTTACTGGAGGAAGCTGGCAAAGGGACCGAGATATTGGAAACAATTTAGAGAGGAAAAGGTAATAGAATGGGAAGAGGCGAAGAAGACATTTAGATTGCAGGATAGAGATTGCCTTCCCTATCAAGGACTGATAGAGTCTATCCTAAATGAAAGACCTGCATTGGTTGAGTTTTTAATTGAATCTGGAACAGAAGCTGCTGTTAAAAAAGGGATAGTTGGTAGGGCATGTAAAATATTGTACGGGAACTATAGGAATCAACTTGAGGAGGTCAGAAAAGATTGGGAAGAGAGATTAGAGAAACAATTCACAAAGAAATGATGGGAGGACATATTATGGCTCTCAAGTATGCAACAAAATCTAGAAGGTTTAGGATTTTTGCCTGAGAGTGTTTGCATAGGTAATTTTATACCCCAGATAGACTGCAGATATTTTTTCCATGGGTAGATACAAATGTTGGAAGTGTAATGGGAAGAAAGAGGTACCTGGTAGCATATATTCTCTGAGCGTAATGAGTTGGCCAGACTTTAAAAAATTCCCTACAGAGTACTCTGTCAGGTATACTGGGTGAGCAAATGGGTGTAACTAAGGAAATATTTTTTTTGAGCTTGGATACAGGATCTGAATTGCTCAGACATAGTAAGGCCTTGTTAACTTTAATTTTGGTGGCTGACAAAAAACAGTTACTAGAAAATGGAAATCAAAGTATAAACCAGCTATACTTGAAATAGTGAATATTGTAACAGAGAAAAGAAAAGAAAGAGTATCTTCAGAAAAGGGTAGGAGTAAATTAGAAAAACAATGGAAATTGTGGGAACAATGCATGCAGAAAAAATGTTTTTGAGGAGGAATGAGGTTTAAGAGAAGGCAGAAATTGAACAGTGTATGTAATGTTACTTTGATTTTATAGTATAGAACAACGTGTGTGGTGTACAAGGTTTGTAAATGTAAACTTTATTACCTTTATATAAAAGTAAGTTTGCCTGTGTCACAAGTGATAATTCATTCAGCCCACCTTTTCCAAATATTCTAAGGGATTATCTAACCGCTCATCCAATTCTGGCAAAAAACAAAATAAACAGTCTGAACAAAATGTGGGTAAACAAATGTTTAAAAAGTAATGATGGGGGTTCCAGAAGGAATTCTGGAATCTCCTCAAAACAAAGGACAGTCCAACAAGTTGCTTTTCTCTTTAGTGACATAGTTTCAGACAGATGTGTTCTGACAGTGGCAGTGCTAGGAACTCCCTCCATTTCAAGGGTGATTACTCATCCACCAGATCAAACTCATTTATTTCCCCCCAGTCCTTCAATCTAAACTCACAGCAGTGAAAGAGGGAAGCAGAGAAAAATTTAGAAAATGAAAAAGGCAGCAACTAAAACTTCTGAATAATTCAAGTCCTAAACCATTTCATTAGAGAATTTACTTTGATGGCTTCCAAATCCGGGATCATAAAGCCAGCCATTATAGTACTCGTATAGCACTCCTGTTTGAGTGCCTCACTCGTTAAAAATCAAAACAGCACCAATATTGGTGCCTTTACCAAATCTTGCAGTAATAACTTTACAGATGCAGGAAATACCTCCGGCAGAACCAGATTATGAAAAATATAAATGTTTTCTTTCCTGAAAGGTTTTAATTCCCCTTGGAGCCATCCAGTGACATTCATGTTTTCTCCACTACTTGTAGATCACAAACATTTTTGCAAAGGAATATTTTAAAGTCTTTTAAGAGTTGATTTGTTATACAGCTTCTGCCCTTATTTCTGACCACTGTCGACATTTTACAGAAAAGTAAGAGACAGCTACCCAAAAGAACTGCCAGACTTGTGAAAGCGGGAAGTCTGTGAGTCCTCAAGTTGGAGACTCAGTAAAAATTCAAGTGTCTTTATACCACTGCCTACCCCAACAAACCAAAACACCATCCTTCTCCTGCCTCACAGACCCAAAAGATTGAAGGCTGTCTGTCCATTTTCTGTTAGCATCTCACCCATTCCAGTAAGGTCCATCGTGCAGGCATCCAAACAAGCTGCCACAGACTTTTACTCTAACTGTTCATAGTACCAAGAAAGGATGGATCATGGAGACCCATTTTAGCGCTATCAAGACTAATTGTAACATCTCTTGTAAGGGAAATTTATCTAAACTGTATACATTATTAAATTCTGTAGTCATAATTTTGACAGGAACTATTGGAACTTCTTGGAAACTAGTGGATCAAATGACTTATTAAATGATGACAGTAAAAGTTGATTATTGAAACTATTTCGTCAGATTTTATCTAGTTTATACTGGAAAAGATATACTTTGAAATCGGTGAGTGCTTTCGTGGACTAAGCCACTTCATCAGACAATAAAAACAGAACAAACCCCCCATTTTATACCATTTCAGAACAACTCAATTGATAAAAAAAAAAAAAATCTGTGTGCGTCTCCATGCCTCTCAACATGTCTCGCCAAAGCATTTGTTTCTTCTAATCTCCCTATATCTTAACAATGCTCTCTCATTCTATCCCCAAGTCTCCTGGTGGTCTTACCAACATAGAATGACATACAGGCCAGACAATGGGCCAAGTAGATAATGTTGACACTATTGCAATTTGCTGAGAGCTTAAATTTAAACACTATTCATATCTGGATGCTTGAATTCTCCACTGGTGTCTATATATGCACAAAAATTACATCCATTGCAAGGGAGAGTACCACAGTTACTCACAGCACAAGCCTGTGCCACCCCCGGTTGTAACAGAGGTTCACATAATCTCTTCAAGTTCTTTTTATTTTTAAAACTGTCTATGTATTTTTACAGGTAGATGCTAAATGCTACCAGCTGCCATCGGTGGTTGTTTTGGGACCTGGGTACTAGGAGTCAGATGGCAAGAAATGATGAAATTCTGCAAGCTAGCCCAACAGTAATATTTGAGATTTTAATTTGAGAACTCTGAGAGACAACATTCTTTATTCTATCTTTGACCTGACAACAACTAAAGAAGATCCATTCACCAGATCTGCCTGGCTCTAATAGCAAGTTAGTAGGGTATAGGAATTCTCTTAGGTACAGTCAGGAATATAGCAAAGCTTAATTTAGATGTTTTTCTTTATTTATTTGAGACTGTCTTGCAGTGTTTTAAATATTTCCTGTTGCTTTGAACTCTGTCACTCTAATTATATATTAAGTATTTTCCTGTTCTTTTATTATTTATTAAATATATTTAAACATTTCATTGTGGCTGGTCCTTGTAGAGCTATTTAAGTTGTGAGGGTACTTGCATATTTATTTGGTGACACTGTAGGCCACTCCTAATAGCCTTGCTCTTGGTCAAACTACTATTTGTATTAATAGTAACATTACACATTAAGATTTGACACCCTTTAAGGGCCTTAAAGTAGCTGATAAGGAGCAGGCTGGTGGCAGTGATAACTACCTTATAGTATGGGCAAAAGGGGGCATAGCTAGTAAACCTGTGTCAGCCTTTCCCAGGTGTGTGTGTGTGTGTGTGTGTGTGTGTGTGTGTGTGTGTGTGAATCAAACCTCAAAGAGAGTGTGTGTCAGCTACTTGGGCAGGAACACGAAGCACTGGTTGGACAGAGATGGTGCTGGAGGTCTTCCCTTGGCCACCCAGCTGAGATCTCAACTCTGTAGCTGTGCCAATGGAGAGTCTTACAAGAGATCTGGAAAAAGGAGGAGAAACCAGCCCCAGCTTGACTGTGGTCTCTGTGTGCTCTTAAGGGAAATTGCAGTTGATGCAGAGAGCTGCATCTGGAAATACTGTGTGTGAACCTTATCCTCCCAATGTATGTCCCCCACTATTGCCAGTAGTAATGATTGAGGTTCCTTGATTACTGGTTGAGTGGAGGGTTGTCACAGGCTGTTCAGTCTTCTGCTTTGTCTTCTCTTGTGCTCATGTGTATGGGACTTGCATTCCCAAGCTTTTACAGCAGTGCAGTATGGGGGGAAGCAACAGAGAAAATAGCATCTCCATTGCTGTTTTTAATGTTTTAAAAGTTAGGATTTTACAACTGACAGCAGAATAATACATGGAAAATTAGGTATGTTTCTGTTTTTTAGTTTTGCAGAAGATACCTGATTTTTCTCTCTTTTGCTGTTCCCCAGTGTATGCTAATAGAAAGATCGGCCACTGAGTGATACTTCAGCGACAAGACTTTTTTCTATTGGTATATGCTCGATTTACAGTAGGCATACTGGTTGAGCCGTCCAGTCATAGTGCTCGTTTTTGAATAGCAGTGAGCATTCATTGTGTAATCTTTGTTGTTCCTCTTAAAATATTGGAAAATGGGCATCTCAGCTGCTTGTTGGAGGTGTAATGAAATGGGCAAAGCTGATTGGGTACAAGTATTTGAAGACTGCAGGAAAATGGCTGCCTTTTGAAAAGAAATTGATGATTTGTTTAGTGGTCAGATAATTGTGAATTGTAGAGAGTAACAGTGCTCATAAATATTCCTGTTCTTTATGCAGTAACAGATTATACTCCTTGTTTTGCCCATTGCTGTTGCTAGAAAAAAACAAATTCTAAAAAATAGAAGTCTGACTATGTGCCTTTTTAAAGAACTTTTAGAATTCACCAATGTTTTGTGTAAAAACGAAAAAACATCAATAAAATTAAGATCTGTGTATGGTAATGTGAACTTAGATGCTGGGACAATTTAGAAATTTTTATTGCAAAATATGATAAAAGTTAGTAACCTACTTGATCCAATGTCTGTTTTCATCGTATTCAGCAATGGGTTGTCAGATCCTACTAATCGGACCTTGGCACTAATTCAGTCGCACTTTGATTCCAGGGCCCCGACTCCTCTCCTACCCATAATTCACTGAACACCACCTCAGTACCTTAGATCTTGTTTGCTGCCTGATGTGTTTGGTTGCGTCATAGAGGGCTCTAATTTCCAATATCCTTTTTGGTGTTGATGTGGCAGATTTTGCCTTTTTTCTACTCCTTCCTATACAGAGAGAGAAATTCTCTTTCTCCAGTTAGTAGATATTAGTGCTATTAGGTAAATTAGGTATATGGAGTGTGCTGTTAGTGTTAGAATTTTATTCTAGTTGGGTAGATTAGAGTATGTTAAGCATATAAAGTATACCATATTTCATATATATTTTTTGCTGGTGGTATTGGTAGATATGTACCTAGTTGAATAGTTATAGTTACAGTTATATAGTTATAGCTAGATGATTTCTTAGTCATATTTTAGTGATTTAGGAGCTTTTCATTGCACATGTTTGTCTTCTGCCATAATGGCTGACAGAGATTAAAAAAAGATGTATGTACTTAGTCTGGGAATAAGCTCCCACCCCAGGACCCCGACTCCTTGCATGTTTATTGCTTGGGTGCTGCTCACCTCAACACTCTGTGTCAGGTCTGCAGCTCTGTTAGCTCCCGGGTCTGCAGACTTGAAGGGAGAAGTTAATCATGAAGAGATTCCTTCCTCCTTAGGGTTTTCCATTCTTTGCTACTTCTGCTGCTACCTTCTCACCCACCAGTAAAGAGAAGAGGTCCAAGGACAGACAAAGAGAAGGAAAAAAAAAGCAAGAGCGTCAAGAAAGATAAATAAAAGAAGAAAGGAAAAAAAGACAAAGAAAAAAGAAAAGTCAGACTCTGAGGAGTTCTGTAAGTGCTCCCCACATCTGACACTCACTTCAGGTTCAGATCCCAAATTACCACAATATTCAGAGATGACAGCTCCTCGGATTCATTCATCTCCTCTCAGTTCCAGATGTCCTTCAAGGATGCATCTGCAGTCTTTACAAATGGGTTGTCCTGTCGTCAGGCAGCCCTTCGGTCGGCCGGATTCCAAAGTCTGGGTCTGGCTTCGGCTGGTGTCGCACTTCACCCGACGTCGTTGCGGCAGTTATTCGGGTATAAAGGCATCAGCCGACGCCATTTTCCTCAGTCTTTCTTGCCGCGTGGCGCCCGAAGCAGAAGCTGTTCGCAAGTGCAGGTCGGTCAGATCCAGAGATTACTACTACCGAATACTACTTCGAAGACTTCTATAAAGCTAAGTACCCCGTTGGGGACTCTTTCTTGCCTCAGCCGATGTCAGAGAAAGTTAATAACTGTTTATCTTGTGGGAAACAAATACCTCATAAAGATTTCCACTCCTATTGCATACATTGTTTAGGCCCAGACCACGACGTAGCATCTTGTCTAGCCTGTGCTTCTTTTAACCGGCGGACGCTTAGACGTCGATCGGACTTTGCTGAACAGATTTTCGGCTCCGATTTTGCCTACATTATGCCGTCGGATCCTCCGACTACGCAAATAACCAAGAAACGCAAAGAAAAGGACCGACACTCGCGGTCCGCGGTTTCAGCCGAAACCGCGGTTAAGCAAACCACGAGTGTCTCGGTTTCGGCCGAAGCCGAGCAAGCGGTTCTTTCTTCAGCCGATAACGTGCCTTCTACCGAGGCCTCTTCTAACCTGGTAGAAACGGCTTCTGAAATCCAACCTTCTGTTGCGGTTTCACAGGATTTATCAGACACCATCCCCCTGGATATTTCTACCCCTGCACGTGGAGCTGCTAGGCCTCCTCCAGCTATTTCTATTAAGGCCTTTGCCAGGGCTAAAGCAGCCAAAGCATCAAAACCTGTGCCTGCCAAGCCCCCCACTCACAGGCCCAGCACCAGCTCCCATATGCTTTCTTTGGCTGAGGATCTCATCTCTTTAATTCGTGGAGCCCAGCCTCACCCAGACAGGGCCTCTCTCCCTCCTCCAGAAAAGAGGCCTAGAGCAGAGCCCCCTGAGCCAGTAACCACAGATGATTCCTCTGATGACTCAGAACATACAGACCCTCCTGAGGCTTCTTATTCTCCTTACGAAGACTCTGATGCTGAGGAGTCCATCCCTTCAGCCTCTCCTCCTGAGGAATTTTCCTTTGGGGAAACTTTACATGCTATGAGGGAACATTTTCAGTGGCAGGGCCAAGATTTCTCAGACTCTAGAAAAAGGCTTAGGACCTTTCTACATTTGCCACAGCATAGGCCTTTAGCTATACCTCCAGTTCTTTCTGTTGTTGATGATGCATTTAATGATGCTTGCACTGCTCCTGATACTTTACCTCCGGCTCCTGCTAAGCCCAGTAGGTACTACAGGGTCCCGGACACTCATCACCACTTATATAAGGCTCCTTTTGCAGATCCAGAGACTATCTCCCAGGGTCCAAAAGCTGTAGCAGCTACTTCTTCTAAAAACCCTCTCCCCTCTGAAAGGGAATCCAGGTCCTTAGAGAGATGGGGTAAAAAAGTTTACACCTCTGCTACTTTGTCAGCTAGAGCTTTGAACTGCCAATTTCATATGATTCAATATTAAGAGTTTATGCTTGACCAGTTGACTAAAAAGCTGTCCTCTGAAGAATCTTTAGATAAAAAGTATGTTCAAGAAATGGTACATAACATACAGCAGGTTAGTAACCATTCTTTAAAATGTGGCTATGATGCACTGGAGGCTTCCTTTAGATCAGCCATGACTGGCACAGTTATCAGGAGGCATGCATGGTTGAAAGAACAGGCATTACCAGACCATGTCAAATCTAAGCTTTTGGATGCACCTATGGACAAGGTCAATTTATTTGGTTCCCCTGCACAGCAGGTACTAAAAAAGATGGAAGAGAAAGCAAAATCTGTGCAAACAGTGAAAGATTTCTTGCAAGTTCAACCTCCAAGGTTTAGCAGGAACTGGCCCTCCAAGAATTGGTCCTTTCCAGACTCCTCTAAGGCACAAAGAGGCAGGAATAGGCGCTCTAGAGGCAGAAACCAATCCAGGGGTGCCTACAGGGGTCGCCAGTGGCAGGGTAACAACCAACGAGGCACGGATACAGCCACCACCACTACAACAACTCAATCACAGTGACTTGGCGGTGGCACCGCCTACCAGGGAACAACTAGAAGCACCTTTAGGCGGAAAGCTAACCTTATTTTCAAGAAACTGGCACTGCATTACAAGAGAAAAATGGATTTTGCAAACTATAGACCAAGGTTACAGATTCCATTTCCATACTCTACCAGGAAAGAGAGGAATGCCGAACCTACCACCTACTCAAAGGACAGAAGCTCTAAAACAAATATCTCAATTATTAAAAATGAGAGCTGTGGAAAAGGTACCATCTATGGAGCAAGGGAAGGGATTTTACTCCAGACTCTTCCTGGTACCAAGAAAAGAAAACAAATGGAGGCCTATTCTAGATCTGTCCGCTTTAAACACATTCCTCATTGTTCCAAAATTCAAAATGCTGACCCTACAGCAGCTTCTTCCCATGCTGGGCAAGGAGTCTTGGCTGGTAACTCTAGATCTCAAGGAGGCATACCTGCATGTCCCCATAAGACCAATTTGCAGAAGATACCTCAGATTTCTTGCAGGATCAGAGCATTATCAATTCTCAGCATTGCCCTTTGGCTTATCTACTGCGCCCAGAGTGTTCACGAAATGCCTGGCATCAGTAATCGCTCATTGCAGACTTCAGGGATTCAAATCTATCCCTACCTGGACGACTGCCTGATACAAGCGGACAACAAAACAAACTAACAGAAGACTTACAAAGAGTCATCTACCTGCTGCAAGCCCTGGGATATACAGTCAATACAAAAAGTCAAGGCTGATTCCATCCCAAAGAATAACCTTTCTGGGTGCAGAACTGGACACATCAAAACAAATGGCATTTCTAACTACAGAAAAGAAAGAGCAACTTCCTCTCTACTTCTTGGCATTAACAAAGCAGAACCATTTAACTGCAAGAAAAGTGCTACAAGCTCTAGGCTTCATGGCATCCTGCATAATACTGGTCCCTCATGCCAGGCTGCATATGAGAAAGCTACAGTGGTACCTAAAGAATTTGTGGTCCCAGCACCAGCACAGCCTAGAAACCAAAATTCCAATGATCCCATGCCTGAAGCAAGAGTTCCTATGGTGGGCTCAGGCCTGCCAATCAAACACAGGATTGCCCTTCTGCAAAAGTCAACCAAGACAAACCATCACGACAGATGCCTCAGACCTCGGTTGGGGGCCACACATGATGGGCAAGTGCATTCAAGGCCTATGGACTCAAGACCAGCTGCATCTGCACATAAATCTAAAAGAAATGATGGCAGTAAAATTGGCAATCCAGGGATTCAGACCTTTTCTCCAAGAAGGCCAGTTGATGATAAGGACAGACAACACCACAGTTATGTGGTACATCAACAAACAGGGAGGCACAGACTCATACCCTCTATGCCGGCTGGCACTGGACCTATGGGATGTGGCTCTGAGCTACAACATTCAGTTACAGGCAATTTATGTACCAGGGAAGGAAAACATTCTAGCAGACATATTAAGCAGAACTACAACAGATGCCCACGAATGGATGCTGCATCCGGACATCTTCAAAACCATCACAAGAGAATGGGGATTACCACAAATAGACTTGTTTGCATCCCCATTCAATCATCAGTTGAAGAAATTCTGCACAAGGATTTACCACACACTTGCTTGGAAGGTGGACTCCCTATCTTTCAGTTGGAAAAGCCTGACAGCATACGCCTTCCCTCCACTTCCTTTGATGCACAAGGTGCTTCTGAAGATCAAAGAGGAACATCCGAGGATCATTCTGATAGCCCCAGACTGGCCAAGACAACATTGGTATCCACTGCTGAGGAGCATGTCCCGGGAACAAATATGGACACTGCCCCTGATCCCATTACTGCTAACACAGAACAACTACAACATCCTGCATCCAAACCTAAAAACTCTGCAGCTAACTGCCTGGAACATTACATAACAGCAATTAACCCAAATTTATCCCAAAGGGTTAAAGACATAATCCTGGAGGCTCGTAGACCTTCAACAAGAAAGAATTATGCAGCAAAATGGAAAAGATATCTCATCTGGAGTACTGCAAAAGGGCAAGATGTGACACTGGTGAACATAGCCAACATCCTGGAGTACTTGGCGGTGCTCTTCCATACAGGCCTGTCCTACTCTTCCATCAAGATACATGCATCAGCTATTTCAGCAGAATACAGCTTGGATCCTCCTGTCTTCTCGCATCCTCTGCTCAGACTGTTTCTGAGAGGAATTAAAAATGTGAAACCTCCCAGAAAACCTCCATTGCCAGCATGGGACTTGAACTTTGTGCTAGAAAAACTGACTCTTCCTCCTTTCGAACCAGCAGCAACAGCAGAATTACAATACTTATCCTGGAAGACTGCTTTCCTGCTGGCAATAACTTCAGCAAGAAGGGTCTCTGAACTACAGGCATTAATGGCAGTGCAACCCTTCCTAATCTTCCATCAAGATAGAGTGTCCATGAGAACAAATCCTACATTTATGCCTAAGGTGGTATCCAGAGTATCTTTAAATCAGGCTATCCACCTTCCTACATTCTTCCCCAACCCACAGAACAGGGAGAAAGGCTCTTACATACCTTGGATGTACACAGACAATTACGCTACTACCTGGACAGGACAAAAAACAATAGAAAAACTGACCAGCTTCTGGTAGCATATGCAGCAGGAAAGGAAGGAAAAACAATTTCTAAACAGACAATCTCCAAATGGATAGGAAATTGCATTAGATTTTGTTACTCCTACCATGGAAAGAAAACTCCAGAGAACATCAGGCCTCACTCCACAAGGGCTACAGCCACTACCACAGCTTTCTTACGAGGAGTGGCTACCAAGGACATTATAGAGGTTGCTACTTGGACCTCCGTGCATACATTTGCCAAGCATTATAACTTACCTCTATACTCTAGATCCCGTGCTGGTTTTGCCACTGCTGTTTTGCAAGGGATCCTAACTACACCATAATCTCTTCTCATTTCCTCCTCCGCTAGTTTAGCTATGGTATTCTACCCATTTGTAAAGACTGCAGATGCATCCTTGAAGGACATAGTACAGTTTTGTACCTACCATAAATGTAGATGTCCGAGAGGAATGCATCTGCAGTCAGGATTACCCACCCTCCTTCCCCTCTGAGGTACTCCTAGGGTATTTGCCAATCTTCAGCTAGCTTGGGGGGGATCTATTATGGTGTATTTGTTTGTATATATGTACATACATGCTTAGTTTATGTGTTTGCTCTCTACTATTTGGAAACTTTGGCATTTATCCAAATTTAGCCATCCAAGAGGGCACCTGGCATCTGGGGCAAGAAACACTGAGGAAAATGGCGTCGGCTGATGCCTTTATACCCGAATAACTGCCGCAATGACGTCGGGTGAAGTGCGACACCAGCCGAAGCCAGACCCAGACTTTGGAATCCGGTCGACCGAAGGGCTGCCTGACGACAGGACAACCCATTTGTAAAGACTGCAGATGCATTCCTCTCGGACATCTACATTTATGGTAGGTACAAAACTGTACTTTCTCCCTTTACCCAGTGAGCCCCTGACTACTCTCACCGATCCTTCAAGCAGAAGGTAGTTGAAACCACCTTCAGTGGCATTAGCCATGGCCCAGTCATCAGGATGAAGAGAAAGTTCCTTCAGAACACAAATTCAGCTTGGGACTCTCTCGGTGCCATCATCTGGGGATGTACGGAGTTATGGGCCATCTACCTCTCCTCCCCTCTACTTTATCCATTTTCTGTCTGCCCCGCGAACACTGTTATCTCAAATATGAGCTATCCCATAGTGCCTTTACTGGAGCTGAGAGTACAACTGACGGACCTTGATTCAGACAGGTTCTATCCCTCTTTCAGATCTGGAAGAGTCTTGGAGACGAGGCTTCGGCTCCAGGGAGTGGGTCAACCCCAGGGTGCTCTTCCTATGCCTCACTGCCACTCAAGTGCTCCATCACCCCTGCCCACCAGCAAGACTGATTCTTTGCCTACTGGGTTTAATGTCTTCCACAGTCCTTGTGGTTCCCTTGGCCAGATTTTACATGAGTGTGCTTCAGTGGACTCTAGTGCTGCAATGGACCCAATGATATCATCCACTTCATGCCAGAGTTTAGCTCACTCAAATTTGCAGACAACACCTATCCTGGTGGATTAGGTCTCATTTGGTGGTAGAAGGGTGTCAGTTCCTTACAGACTAAACCATTCAGGAAGTCAGATCAATTGTTTGACATTCTCAAAACCTAGACTGGGCAAAGCAGTGGCTAAAGTTACTTTGTCTAGATGGTTATCTGACTGCATCCCTTTTGTGTAAAATAAAAAGGGCCTGTCTGTACAATCTAAACCTAAGGCTCATTGCACAAGGGCAGTGGGCACATGAACAGCCTTTGCCAGCATACCACCCATTCACAAAGGCCAGAGGTGCTTTCTCAGATTCAGAGTGGGGAGTTTCATTCCTGGTTTACTACCTTGGCCTTTGGTGCCAGCCTTAGCTGCTGTATCCAGAGTATTTACAGAATATGTGACTATAATAGTAGCTCATTGTGGACCAAGGGCAGTCGAGTACTCCCAAGTTAAGACAACCACTTTTTACAGACCCAGTCCCACAAGAAGCTACAGAAGGCCATGGGTTTCACCCGTGAATGTTTTCAGAAGTTGTGCTTCTGTTTGAACATGCCAGAATTCAGTCTGACCTCAGCCAGGTCAGTGATATTCCTAGGGAACCTACTAGACACCAGAAGAGGACTGTTTCTGCCTTAAGACAAATTAGAATTTCTTATTACATTCGTCTAGAACAAAACACTGAAATACTCAGTTTTGGCCCAAGAATTCATGAGAATTATGAGCTTTGGCGCATCATTGATTCTTATGATATCTTTAGCAAGACTGCATATGAGGAAACTGCAGTGGGCTCCTGCGGAACACTTGGCAGCAGCACAGTCATTGGAGACCCTGTCCCAATTCTGCCTTGCATACAGAAGGGCTTAGAATAGTGGGCTGTTCAAGTTCCCAGCAAATTGTTGCCTTTCAGACAGCCTTTTCCAAATCAGCTCTTGACCGTAGATGCCTCAAGCATAGCCTGAGGAGGCTCACATTGTGGACTTCATAGTTCATGGTATGTGGAGCACTGTGGAAAAAAGGGGAGGCACATTAATCCTGAAGTAAATGATGACAGTGATCCAGGCCCTCCAATGTTTCAAGGAGATTTAGAAACTGGGAAACTAGGAGCATTTTTTAAATGTCACATAACATTGTTAGACATTCAGATGGAAAGGAGAGAAACTATTACAAAGATTTTTTTTACTTTTCACACATTGTAAATATGACCTCATGTCTTTTTCGTCTGTTCTTCAACTGATGGATATCGGATCAGACGTCAGTTCTGTTTGTGACCAGTTTGATAGACTTTAGGCTCTGTAGCTCAAAACTTCTCCCCTAAAACATAACCTTTTTCTCCTCAACCTCAGATATTGGTTGCCTCTTCAGCAGTGGGACGTGGTCACCATTAGCTCAAGCGGATTGTAGTGGATACTGTTTTTTTTTTAATACCTTTTTGGTACTTTATTTGGCTAATCTCCATCACGATTTCTTCCCCCTATAGATATTAAAAAAGTCATTTTATTTCTTTCTCTGAGGACTTTAGTTCTCTCTACTTGGTAGTTTAGTGTTATGCCCTGTGACCTTGTTTTCTCTGGCTTGCTACCTGTTGTTGTTAGCACTTCACGATTACCATTGTTGGTATTAGGCTTTCATAGTTTTGCCTTTAGGTATTCTCGTGCCATTGTTGGTATTGTCTGTCTGCTTCTTGTACTTTTTTCTGCTGGTTGTTCTCCTTTTTTGCCATGTCTGAGAAGCCAACTGGTTTTAAGAAATGACCCTCATGCAGTCACAAAATTCCCAACTCTGATAGTCATTCCAAGTGCGTTTACTGCCTGGGACTGGAACATCTAAACACTGAATGTGATATTTGTGCAAGTTTTAACCACAGGGCACTGATAGAAAGGAAAAACAAGTTGATTTTAAAAAGCCTCTTTCCTTCCATCATTCCTTCTGTCTCTGGAGCCCCATCCTTTTCTAAAGAAAAGTTTTAGGAGAGGCAACGGACAAAAGCAAGGAATTGAGGAAGTGCTCTTCTGATCGCTGTCCTCCTTCACTTTCTTTGGGCTTGGCTGTGACCAAGAAAATCTCTAAACTGTTGGATCCATCAACACCTTCGGGTCCAACTCCAACCAAATCAAAATACTCAGATCCACACTGTTGGATCTGACTTGGTCAGAGTCTGTCACCTCTAGCTTCAGACAAATTTCCACCGGAGTCAGTGACTTCAAGGATGCACTGTCCTTTCCTACAGGATATTCCTAAATGGATATCCCGTCCACCTTTAACATTAATTTCCCTCAGGTCATCTAGGAGCTTAACAGAAGCAGATATGGGTAGAATGATGAAAAAAATTTTCAGAACCCAGATTCAATTGGGTGTTACTGTATCTCAGTCTCCCAGTGTATCCGTGGACTTGCATACAGTACACCCTCAGCCTTTGACTCCTCCTCTGATGTCTCCAGTGGTTTTGGAGATTTCAGACACAAGACTTCTGAATTTGTCTGTGTCAGATCCGAAGAATTGGCCCTCTATGACTCTTTCACCTTCTCTGACCCAGACAGGACCGACCTTGAGTCTGGAAGAGTCTTGGAGCCATACTGTTGATGCCGGATCTGGGGGGGCAGGCAGACTTGATTCTGATGTTCTCGGAATCTTACCTTCCTTCTCGGAGCATTAGCAATAGACGGTTCAGTTCTGACCCCTGTGTCAAGTCTGGAGCCAGTGAGGATTGTGTTTCATCCTGCACAGGCTTCTATGGATCCAGTGCAGTCGAGAATATATTCTCCCATGCCTTCAGATTTCGATGTAGTGGACAGATTTCTCCAGCTCAGTGGAAAAGACTTCCTTAAGCCCCTCTGATCCACCCCATCCTCATCTGTCTACTGTAGACGCTGTTTCTTTTCATCCTGTCCCATCATGACAGCTGGTCTGGTGAGGCCTTTAGACAGTCCTCATTCAGGACTCTGCTGGTACTTGAGTCCTCTCCAGAGCCTCCAACCAAAGAGCCCCCTCAGAAGTGGACAAGTAAGAGGAGACATTTAGAGTCTCCACAAGAGTCTTTAACAGAAGACACTGACTTTGATGAAGTGGAAGAGTCCTCCAGGTCACCCCTTGTGGACGTCTCATTTGGTGAAGTACTCAAACTTTTAAGACAGAAAGGTGGTTGGTCTTCTGATCCTTCCCAAGAGGAGTCAGTGCTCCTCGAGGCTTTCAAAGCTGGCTCAGCTATGACTTGATATCTCCCATTGGACTTGGAAGTATCCCAATGATATAGAGCCCATCCCTAAACCCCTTGACAAATATCTTGTTGCACCCAAGGATAGAGCTCATTGGAGCAAGGGTTGCCCAGTGGATGCTATGGTGTTTGCATTAGCCACTAAGAAAGAGCTGGAGGGGAAGAGTTCTGTTCATCCCCCTAACAGAAGTCTAGGGTGTTGACTTATTAGGGAAGTGTGTCTACACCTTGGCTACCTTTGCCCTCAGGTCTCTGAATTAACTGTCACATGTTATGAGACTTCAGAGGGAACTGATCAAACAATATTCTAATACCCTCTCTTGGTCCATGTCTGTGGAGGACAAAAAGACTGTTTTCGCAGCTAGCCACCCTCCAGTAATGCTTCCATGAGACTGATTTCTCACACCTCAGAGGGAGCTTCTAGAGCTGTGGGTTCAGGAATAACCATTAAAAGGCATGCCTGGATGCACCTTTGTGATTTTGTGGAGCCATTCAAGTCTTCATTCATCAGTTCCTCATTTTATGGATCCACCTTATTTGGCCTTAAGGTGAAAGATACTCACACTAGGAGCAAGCAAAATGGGAAGACTTTTATCTGCCATGGGAATCCATTTTTCTACCCTTCAAAGGGCCTTTTCCTGCAACCAGAGAGGTGGCAGAAAGGAACAGAAGGTTCTTCCCAAGATTCCTATGGAGAAAGATCCCCTCATGACAGAAGGGTTAGTTCTACTGGAAGACATCGTCCCCATGGCTGAGATGGCCAAGAACATCAGGGCTTTGGAGCTTCTTTCTCTGAGAAGCCCTTTCAGCATCTCTGAAGGGTTACCCAGCTGCTGCACTCTGGAGGCAGTCAGGAGGTGCTTTTCTCTACACACACAAGCCTGGATAGCCATTACCAGAGATACCTGTGTGCAGCATATAATATCCAGAGATTATCACTTATCATTTTCCCTTCTTCCCCCAAAACACAGCAGACGAATTCCTGACTTTATATCCAGTCAGAGGAAAGCAGCAGTTATAGAAGTGAAAAAGCTGCTGAGGAAAAGTCATCCAACCGATCCCACCTAACCAGCAAGGATCCAAAACCTACTTGAGATTCTTTTTAGTGCTAAAGAAAGACAGGGACCTGAAGACCAATTTTGGATCTCAGCTGTCTAAATCTGTTCCTGATGCAGTCGAACTTCGGATTGTCGCAGTTCAGTCCGATCTGCCACTCTTACATAAGGAAGATTGGATGTGCTCCATAGATCTCCAGGATGTGCACTATCATGTCAAAATACACAGGCACTCCAGGAGATATCTGCACTTCCGGCTGGGAGCCAGTCACTACAGTTTAGAGCCCTGTCATTAGTCTCACCACAGCCTCCAGTATCTTCACCAAGTGCACGGCAGTGATTGCGGCTTACCTGAGACTGCACAGATTCCAGGTGTTTCCTTATCTAGACAACTGGCTTCTTGCTCCATCTGTGTCTCCATCTAGGCATTACTATAAACTACTACCAGGTCATCACATTCTTGCGTCTTCCCATAAAGCTTCTAACAAAAAAATGTAAAGAACAAATGGAGAAGTTTTCTATCTGGGCCCAACAGAGACCATTTGATCCATTTTTCTGCACCTGTTCCAGCGATTCTTGACTTTCTCACTTCTATTTTCAGCAATGGAGCTAGTTATTTGACAGTTATGCAACTGGCTACTATCTCAAATTTTCACTTGGGTGAAAATCACTCTTCTCTAGCTTCCTTGAAGATGTGTAAAGCTTTTCTTAAGGGTATCCTTCTACTTTGGCCTCCTGTTAAGGACCCTGTGCTTCCATAGGACCTAACAGTTATCCTTCAAGCTTTGACTCTCCCCTTCTTATGCCTTCAGCCAAGACAGAATTAAAGGATTTATCGTGGAAAACGCTTTTCATAGTCACCATTACATTTGCTAGACTGGTAACAGAGATCCAGGCACTTTCTTCCAATCCACCTTACATGATTTTTCATAAGTATAGAGTATCCTTTCGCACTTACCCTTCCTGGCTGCCTAAGGTAGTGTCAGAAACAAATCTTAAGCACTCTTCTTTCCAGCAAAGGAGAATACATGCTTCACTTAGGAGATGTTCATAGATAGCTCAGATTCTACGTTCACAAAACTAAGGACCTAAGAAAATCGGAATCACTCTGTCCTTTTCAAATGCAAAGTTGGGCAAAGCAGTGTCGAAAGTAACCTTGGCCAGATGGTTCTCTGATTGCATTGTTTTTGTCTACAAGAGTAAAGGTTTATCATTAGCCAGAGCATCTAAGGCTATCTCCACAAGATCTATGGCCTTGACATCTGCTTCTTGGTCTACTTTACAAGATCTATGGCCATTGGCCATGTTATCTACTTCTTGGTCCAAAACATCTATAGTTGACATTTATGCAGCTGCTTACATGGTCCAATAGTCATACTTGTAACTTATTACAAACTGGGCATTCTACCTCAGAATAGGACAGCATTTGGATTCACTGTACTCTGGAATGTCCTTCCTTGAGGACCATCTAGTGTTACTGTAGCTTGGGAACATTCTCATCTTTCATCCAGAATGGATAAAAAAAGACAACCTCAGATATTAAAGTTATGTACTCACCATAACTTTGCATCTGTGTTGTCTGTTTTCATCCTTCCTCAACATCCTGCTTCCAACCCCCTTCCTTTTTGATTGCCTCCTGGTATATCATGAGGGGTTCTTCTGTGTCATTTGTTAGTATGTCCTGAGGGTTTTTTCTCTGTCACTCTTGCTGTATGGGCTCCAGGGCTTCTTTTTCTTCTCCTCTTTCCTGTGCTTCTTCCTTGAGTAATAGTTGGTTTTGCCACAGAGGATATTAATGGTTGATTATAAAGATAATCACGATATGAAAACGTATTGAGAGCAAACTCAATCTGAGGTAACTGAGGAGAAGGGGATTATGGGTAAGGGGAGAAGCTTGAGCTACATAGCCTAAAGTCTTATTGAAGTGGCCGAGGACAGATCCAAGACCCATCAGTTGGGGAAGGATGAAAACAGATAACACAGATGCAAAGTTATGGTGAGTACATAACTTTAATATTTCTTTCTTAATAGTTATTATTCAATCTAACGTTACATTAATTGCATAACTCCTGTTTTCCTTGAAATATCACTCCTCCTCCTCCTGATCATTATTTGTGTAGCTTGCTCCTTCCCTTTTCTTAAGATCCCCCCTCCAATTATTTTACCTCTTTTACAACAGTTAGTAATTCTTTTACAGTCAGTTTTGTTTTTGATTTCCATTTTCTAATAATTGCCTTTTTGGCAGCCAACAGTTAAACTTAGTAGGACCTTCCTGTATCTAGTTTCTAGGTGATTCAGTTTCAGTATTCCATTTCAAACGGATACTGTCTTTCACTAAAATAATGTGCTCCCATGACCTTTCTGACAGAGTACCTTGTAGGGAATTTCTAAAATCTGCTAACTCATTGCATTTCCCAAAAATCACACCTACAGCAAATGCGGTCTACCTATGGGAAAATTATCTGAAGTCTAAAAATACCTATGCAAAACACTTCCCATGCAAAAATCTTAGACCTTCTTGATTTTGTGACATACTTGAGAGCCTTACAAATGTGTGCCCATTGTTTCTTTGTATGTTGCATTTCCCAGCCTTTTCTGGCGTCTTCTGATTTTATTCTTGTAGTTACCATGGGTTTTATGTGTCCTGTTAATTACCCCAAGTTTTAATGTAGCTGCTAATCTGGATTTGACTGTAAATGTATTCAGTGCTGGTCTTTCATGTAATACTCCACTATCCCTTTCTTTTTGCCTATACTCTGTTATTGATGAACTTCTGCTTGGGCTCATCACACTATGACTTTTCCCTTCCTAGTTATTTGCTCCCAGTACCTTGGTTCCTTTGCTTGTTTTGTCTTGATAAATTCCACCTCTTGCTTGCCTATTTTCTATACCCTTGCTTTCAGTCATCCCTATTAGTAAAACCTTTCTCCATTCCTGTGTTGGCTTACTTCTCAGTACGTTTCCCTTTCTTTTGTAATTAATTTCTGATTTTTCTCTTTAAGTGCCTGCATCCAAAATTCTACTGTATTATTTCATGAACTCCCCCTACCCCTGTTTCTTTTCACTTACCTATGAGCCTTAGATTTGTAGCTCTAAAGTAGCCTTCAAATCTAGTAATCTTAAACCGCCTTGTTCTGTGTCCCACTTACTTTTGCAATCTTTCTCTCCCAAGTGAATCCCCTAGTTGTTAATTAGTGTCCACAGCTTCTCCTCGCTTTATAGAAATATGCCCAACCTGTATACAATATTAAGGGAAGTAAAAACATTTTCATTGCTTGTACCTTTCTGTTCATAGTTAAGAGCTTTCAACTTTTCATTTTGTCTCTTCAGACATGCCCTTAACTGCCGTAATAGTATCCTTTTTAATCCAAGCACACAAATACTTCATCTTATGTCCCCATAAATATGGGTATCGCTGAGCAAATACACGTGTGGAGACATAGTTTACTGCTGCAGCCTTTCTTTATCTTCATTTATTTTATACCAAAAAATTAGTATAAATTTCACACAGAAAAACCAACTGGTTAAAAAACACACAAAGAAAAATCTAGATAAGCTAGACTTTCCACTGTGTGATACCTTAAACCTCTTGTTTCAGAGGCAACATGGGATATATGCAAATTAGCCCTAGATTTTTCTTTTTGTGTTTTTTAACCAGTTGGTTTTTTTGTGTGACCTTTGTAATCATTGTTTTAGTTTGTTAGTTGGGATATTTTGTAGACCTCCTAATGTTTATGGATATCAGTTGGGTACGACAACTGTATGTTTCCAAAAGTCAAACATTCCTGTTGTGCTGTGCTAATGATGCCATAAGAAGGCAGAAACATGCATATCCACAGCTAGAGGGGGTTTGGCTTTATTGGCCTGAAATCGTCTATAAATAGACTTAAAAGTAAAAGAAAAAGTCATGGACATTCAGAATTGCCATTTAGCTGAAACACCTGATATCCTTAAAGGGTAATTTGCTTATATCCCATGTTGCCTCTGATACAGGAGGTTTAAGGTATCACACAGTGGAAAGTCTAGTTTTGCTAGATTTTTTTTTGTGTGTTTTTTAACTATTTTATACCCTGAAACAAATGCTTCAAAATGTTCCACAGCACTGAAATACCCTTTTTCTAACATCATCTGCAAATAAAGCTATTTTTCTGAGTATCATGTCAGTTATACCCTTGAATTTTTTGAGTTCCTTATTTGTTTTGCCGTGTTCCTCAATGCAAAGAAATAACAAGGGCGAAAGAGGACATCCCTGCCTGGTTCCTCTGTTCCAACACAGCCTGTCAGAGAGGAACCCTCCTCTGTTGATACTTGCCTCTGACCCTTTATATCTTCTCAATTAACCCCATTTCTCTAACAAGAAAAGCAAATGCTGTCATTTATCCTACTAATAAAATCCCAGTTAAATCTATCAGATATTTTCCTTCCATCGAGACCCACCAAGAATAACATGATTTTCTTGCACTCTGCTTTCCTCTGCATCATTATCTTTCTATTAAAGTTTTCAGATGTTTGCCTCCACACTGAACCACATTGATTCATATCTATCAGTTTGGCAATGCTTCAGCCATTTTTTTTATCTAGTATGGGCATAAATGCTGTGTAATCATGGTTCAGTTGAAACTGATCTGTATGAAGCTGTGTTTAGAGTCTTTGCCCTCTTTCAGTAGTACAACCCACCACAGATTCCTTCGAAGATGATGGCACATTCCTCCTTTTAAAATACTGTTAAACAAAACCTTCCAAATCTTTATCATTTTTCTACTTCCAGACTTCCACAGGAATACCATCTGTTTCTGGCGACTTCACCATTGATTGATTAAACATCACCATTTTTATCTCACCCCCCCCCTTCACTGTTAATTCTTCAACCTCATAAATATTTCCATTTGTGTCTAGTCGTGGTTTCCCCCTTCCTCTGCTCTGTACAGATTTTCATAGAATTTCCAAAACATCTCTATTACCTCTATAGGGTCTCTGTTTTATTCTTCTAATCTTAGACTTCCTAAATATGACAGTACCCCTAAGTCATTGTAGGAATAGTTTTTGAACTGTAGGGTTGGTATCCAAAAATACTTGCTTAACGTTGACCTTTCCAAACTTATGCATATTATCCAAATTCTCCCTTATTTTCCATTTAGCACTCAATAGTTGCTCCCTTTCTCGTTCAGTAAGAGTACCCTTCATCTGCAGTAAATTAAACTTTGATAAACCTGTAAATAACATCTCTTACATATTTCCCATATCTCTGTTTCATAGTTTTTTTAAATTCAATATTTTATTTTACCCTACACCTCAGTTGTCCCTCCCAGTGAAATGTGTACATTCTCAAACAACTCTTGAATTGTTTCCACTACCTTAAATCCTCCCATTTTAATACCCAAATAAGAAAGCAACAGTTTCTCATTTTTACATAGTTAAATGATCTGCATCTTTATCTTAGCCTTTATTGACACATGTTAGCGTTCACCAATACCATTAAAAATAATTGTAATAATAATCAAATATCCTCATCCCTCTTCTTGGATTTTTCAAAAGGCATTTGACATGGTGGATCACCAACTTTTGATTCACACCCTGCAATCTTTCTGTCTAAATACCAGTGCCATTCAGTGGTTTAAATCTTACCTCAGTGGGAGGCAGCAGGCTGTCCTCTGGCAGAACATGCTGTCCAGCCTATTACCTAAAACCCTTGGAGTGCCACAAGGCTCCATATTAGGACCCCTACTGTTTTCCATCTTTATAAACAACCTATATACAGTCATCCCGAATATCAGCTGTATCCAATACGCTGATGATTCCACCCTGATTTGCTCAGCCACATCTCCCTCAGAATTAAGGTCTGTTACCCAATCCACCTTTAATACTATAGAAACCTGGCTCTCCGAATGTCGATTGTTGCTAAATCCCCAAAAAACTTAAATGTTGGTATGCTCTTCGACACAAAGTTCCACACTGTTTACCTTCACCATAAATGCAAAAGATGGCACAATAATCACCTCCCGACTCCTCTACAAAACTGTTAGGAGTAATAATTGATAATGGTCTAAAATTTGACCACCTTATAAGCCAAAAGATCAATGCCGTCAATAAAAAACTATGGTCACTGTATAGAATAAAAGCCTTCCTAACCCCTCCGGCTATGGTTGCCATAGCTCGCTCCCACCTGCTTTCAACACTTATATATGCATCCCCCCTTCTCTCTAATCTAAATAAAACTGTACTTAATAGAGACTCAATTTGTTACAACCACATTGCCAGGTTTGCCGCTGGCCTACATTTTAGAACACACCATTGCATCAACCTTAAACAGCTTGGGTGGCTAGAACTTCCCAGTCTAATCCAATGTAACTTTTTGATTATGGCTAATAAAATCCTCTGTTATCCAGATCACACACCAGCTCTTAAAAATATGATCACTCCCCTCCCCCACAACAATCCAAGACTGCTCCGATCCTCAGACAGTCTAAAAAGTAAGACAATTATAATTAACAATGTAGCCGGTAACTCCCTCTTTGCAAACTCTGCAGGCAAAGCATGGAACCTCCTTCCAGCTGACATTACTTTGCTCTCCTCTGTATCCCAATTCAAAGCTAAACTCAAACAACATCTGGCACTAAACTGGCTTTGCCACTGTAAGAAGCCTGGCTAACTCTCACCATGAATGTATTTAATCTATTAATCAAATTACTGTTATTTTTTTCCCCTGACTGTTACCAGGGTTAACTCGAACTTGTGATATTGTGTATTTCATGTCTGCTTATGTCATTTGTAAATATCTCATCTGTAATATGTCGTCTGTGTTGTTACTTATCTGTCTACCTTGGTAATGTGCCTTCTTTGTTATTACTTATCTGTTTACCGTGGAGTTTTTCTCCCAGGGCCTCCACTGAAAATGGACATTAATCCAGTTGGACTATCCCGGTCAACAAATGTAAAATAAATAAATAATTCCTGGATGTTTTAAAACTTTCATTTGTGTCCATGCTTCTTTGAAATGTACCTTCTGTCCAGTCTAGCACAGTTGTTGCACCTTAGGAAATATGTAAATTCTGACTAGTAATTTTACATTTTCCATTCCAGATGTTCAGTAAATATTTCTAAAAAAATATATCCTCTTTTGTTAGATTTTCTCTTCTAGGTCCCCCTTCTACATTCAGTGTTGCATATCAAGTTCTAGTCCCTACCCATAAATATAATCTCTGCTGGAAGCTGATTACCTCTCCCACAGTTCTGTTAAGCTCCTTAATAGAAGTTTGTTTTAGGTGGAATATATAAATACATGCCAGTGTGTAATCCTCCATCACTGCCACTAGCATCTTATTACAACAAATCAACCCTTGCTGTCTTTCTTCTCCTCTGTCACTGCTGGGGCCTCTCACAATCAGCATTATAATCTCCTCTTTCGTATTCCTTTCTCACTGATACTTTGCTGAATAACCACTCTTAAATCCTTCCTGTGTCACATTCACATATTCATTACTATCTTAAGTGTCTCGTCTGTAACATTGCTATTTGTACCCTATACTTAATATAATTCGGTACTGTTTGCTTCTTTTCTATACCTACAAGGTCATTTGCATTCCATGATGTAACTGGTAAGGTAATGCTGTTTCACACATTTTATATAACTTTTTTGAACATATGCTTCCATTTTACAACTTGCACACACATGTTAACGTTTGGTAGGTTAATCCTGTATGCAGTTGTGACTTATTGCCTCTATTTTGACCCATATCACATTTTTCCAAAAATGAACAACTGCAGTGAAACTCTTAGGACATGCACGTTTTTTCCAAGCAAACAGAGAATAGCTTAAGCACCTTCATACCACCAAGGGACTTCATGAGATCCTAAATACAGAACAACAAAATGTTCATTTAAAATTAGTTTGTTTAGCTTGAAGCATTTGTTTTAACATTCTGTTTAATATCTCGCACATCCTTGGATTGTTTTGTTCACTCCCCTTTCTTTACTACATAAAAACAATCCCATGACAGGCAATTAGCAATGTAAACCACCCTGTTTTCAAATTAAATTGTCCTGTACTGTGAATAATCTTTGGATGGCTAAAAACTTGTATGAACAAAGACTCCTGTATATATGTGCATGCCTTGCAATGCCCACATTTGATACCATAATTGAATATTGTTTACAGTTAAAATTACTAGTCATTTCTAAGGAGTGTTTTAGGTTTTGTCCTTTCCTGTATGAAAACAAAGGGAGATTCCCCCAACGTATTCCTCATTTCATTGTTAAAGGCTGCTGTTGTTGTGTCTTTCGGCTTATCCCGGTTAGGGGTTGCCACAGCGGAACTCTGGTCCGCTGATGTTTGATGGTGGATTTTTACGTGCCGAGTTACCAGCCCTGACGCACAACCTTCAACGAAGGCACGCCCATTCACGCATGCCTCCACACAGAAGACGCTCTAGCTGAGAATCGAACGCAACAACGTCTTGCTGTGAGACAACACTACCGCAGCACCAACTACTACTAAAGACAGACAACACCACAGTTGTGGTACATAAACAGGCAAGGGGGCACACACTCCTACCCCCTCTGCAGACAAGCCATGACCTTGTGGAACACAGCTCTAGACTACCAAGTTCATCTGCAAGCACAATTCCTGCCAGGAAAGAAAAACACACTGGCAGACGACCTAAGCAGAAACATCATGGATCCCCATGAATGGAAATTGAATCCACAAATATTCAGAATTATAACACAAAAACAGTGGACCCTGGATATAGATCTGTTTGCATCCCCAATGAACTGCCAGCTACAGAAATTCTGCACAAGGAGTTACCATCCACAAGCATGGAAAGTAGATGTCCTCTCATTCACCTGGAAAAACCTGCAAGTATACGCTTTCCCACCTTTACCTCTCCTTCCAAAGGTACTCATAAAAGCCAGGCAAGAAGAGCCAAAGATGATCCTGATTGCACGAGACTGGCCACGCCAGCACTGGTACCCAATCTTAAAGAACTTAGCACAAGAACCACCCTGGATTTTGCCTCAAATCCCACATGTGCTGACAGCACAACAATCAAATACTTCACAGCCAGCTAAAGACCTTAAACCTAGCTGCATGGAAAATTCCTTAGTCAAGCAAGCAATGCCTCTCTCCAAAGCTGTTATGGATGTCATTCTGGAGGCCAGAAGGCCTAGCACCAGGAAAGCCTATTCGGATAAATGGAAGAGATTCTGTGCCTGGAACCAGGCGCACAGTCTTGACCCTCTTGTCCCAAACATTCCTCAGATACTTCAATATTTAACTGAGATGCTGGACAAGGGCCTCTCCTTCTCATCCATCAAGATCCACGCCGCTGCCATTTCTGCTCATTACAACACGGATCCACCAATTTTCTCTAATCCTTTGCTCAAACAGTACCTCAGAGGGGCTAAAAACATAAGACCGCCCCGTAGAGCACCTACTCCAACTTGGGATCTCAATTTTGTATTGGAGAAATTAACTTTACCTCCTTTTGAGCCAGCTAACACAGCAGAATTAAAATATATCTCTTGGAAAACTGCTCTGCTACTGGCAATAACATCAGCACGAAGAGTTTCAGAATTACAGGCACTAATGGCAGTGGAACCTTTCCTCATTTTCCACCAGGGCAGGGTGTCTTTAAGAACTAACCCTATGTTTATGCCAAAGGTGGTATCAAGTGTGGCTCTAAACCAAACTATTCACTTGCCAACTTTTTATCCAAAACCACAGAACAAAGGGGAGAGACTACTACATTCTCTGGACATTCACAGACCGTTACGCTTGTACTTGGACAAAACCAAAGCTTTCAGAAAATCTGAGCAATTACTGGTAGCATATGCTGCAGGAGCACAGGGAAAAGCCATTTCAAAACAGACTATTTCAAAATGGATAGGACATTGTATACATTTCTGCTATACACGCCATGGGAAACCTGTACCTAGCAGCATTAGATCTCACTCCACCAGGGCAACAACCACTTCAACTGCCTACCAAGGATATTTTAGAAGCAGCAACATGGAGTTCTGTGCATACCTTCACCAAGCATTACCATTTGCCTTTATATTCCAAATCCAGAGCTGGCTTCGCCACTGCTGTGCTGCAGGGCCTTATAGCCACCCCTAATGCCTTATAGAACCAGCCACCCTACCTCAGCTTTGGGATTCCACCCAAGTGTAATGACTGCAGCAGTGTAACACGATGAACATAGTACAGTTTTGTACCAACCATAAATGTAGATGTTCGAGTGTAAACACTGCTGCAGTCCAGGTTACACTCCCTCCTTCCCCTCTTACTATCTGGTATGTACCTAGGTCTTCTACCCTTTTCTACCTATGGGGAATATTTGCTGGTAACTGAAAATTGTTGTTTGCTTTTCTTTTGTATACTTTACTAGCAATTTGAATTGTCTACCTATTTGGGGGCACCTGACATCTGGGGCAAGAAAATGTGAAGAAAATGGCGTCGGCTGCATCTTATATACCCCTGTCGCACTGATGTCAGAGAGGAGGCGACAGCAACCGACGCCGGACCAAGACTTTGGAACTCAGGCCGACTGGGGAACTGCCTGACGGCAGAATAAGTCAATTTCTTCTTTGTGTATCTTAAATAATTGGTGCATCAGCTGCATTGTCATCATCAATTTTCCTCATAAAATGAGAGTCATCTCCCATTTTCATAATGGGTTGAAACCTCTCATTTCTACCATGTGCAACTTCCCTCTCAATGTCATTAAAACAATTGGATGGTTAACCCCCTCTCTTTCAGAATTCTTTTTAATTCAAAAGCTCAGACTCCCCATCCCACCCTCTGTTGCTGCAAAAGCTGATTGACTGAGCATATCTTGAGAGGGAAGCCTTCCGCTCTCACAGAAAGTGAGTGTTCCATAGAAGAAAGTTATCTGACACTTTACAGAATCCAGTGATATTTTCTCCAGCTTATTGCTTAGATAAGCCCTATTTGCTGGGCTGCCTTCCTCTCATTTTATTACTAGACTTATTGTTCTGTTTTTATGTTTATTTAAAAATAAAGTAATGTTTTAGTATTTTATTTCTGTCAGTGTTTACAGTAATTCCTGTGAGAGTTTCTGTGTGTAGGAGTATTTATTTGGCTTCTATCTTTGACTGATGCTACTGAGGAAACTCAGTACTTCTCTCAGAAGTGCAGTGTGTGTGTGTGTGTGTGTGTGTGTGTGTGTGTGTGTGTGTGTTCTTTTGGACACTAGGGCTGTCTCATGTAGTCATACTGCTGTTACTCTGATTTATTTTCTCTTTGGAAAGAAAAACAATATTGCAGAACTTGGATTTTTTAGTATTTTTATACATTATTACATGTATGACTCTGCTCTGTATGTTTTTAACATCTGATTGCGATGTTACAGCAAATTAAGTTATTTGAATATGCTAAGGAGATTTTACTCTCTCTGACAAAAGTATATAGTTTAAATTGCTATTAAACATTTTATGGCAGTTTAATGTAGTTAGTGTGTTGCTAATTTTTAACACTGGTTTGACACATTAGTTTTTGTGTTTGGACTTTTGTAGGGGAAATTCTTTAACTTTTGTCAGTTGTAAAACATTCTGAACACATTTCAAACTTTTTTCTTTTTTTTTATGATGATAGCACAGTTTGGCAGAGTTCAGTTGTGTGGGGAGATACTTATTAGTAGAAGCATTAAGTACTTATTGTGGTACATTATCTAGTACTGTCAGTTCACTATTCTGGCTGATGTCATCCCCCTGTCTCAGCCTATAGTTAGTGATTCTGTCTGAGCCAGTGCTTGGCCAGCAGAATACTTGCCCATCTCCATCTAGTGCAGCTTTGCCAAGACCACTGTGGAAAGGAGGTTAAAAACGTCCTCCAGGTCTATTCCAGTACGTGGCACAAATGTGGGAGAACCAAACCCCTTAGATGCAGGAGTAGTCCAGTGTGAGAGATCGCTTGCCAGACACAGTAGCCTGTCCCCAGATATTTTATCTAGTATTGACTTTCACAATAAAAGAAACAAATGACATCATACAGCTAATAGTCTGATTATAGGCATTTATAAGTCTGATGTGGCTTCCTTAGCTAAGAGTGTCTGCAGACATCTAATTCTGGTGGATGTTCTTCGTGTTTCACTGTTGCAGTCATTACATTTAGGGTAATCTGCTGGCAGGTTGCCCTCAGTCGGCCTGAATTCCAAAGTCTTGGGACCTGCGTCGGTTGATGTCTCCTGTTACATGACGTCAGGTTGTCAGGGGTATAAAACATGCAGCCAACGCCATTTTCTTTAGTCTTTCTTGCCGCGCAGTGCCCGAAGCAGAAGCATTTCGCAAGTGCTGGTTGGCCGACTACTGAAATATTCGAGTTTGAGTTTCAGAACCGAAGTCTTCACTAAAGCTAAGTACCCCATTGGGGAAATTTTTTCTTGCTCCATACTGATGTCAGAAAAAGTTAATAATTGTATTACTTGTGGGAAGCAAATACCTCATAAGGATTTCCATTTATACTGTATTCCTTGCCTAGGCCCTGATCACAACGTGCCTGGCTGTCGGTTTTGTGCTAGATTTAACCAACGCACTATTAAGCGTCAGTATAGTTTTGCCTCAAAATATTTTGGAAACAGATTTAACTACCCAGAAATGTCGTCGGATGGCAATCTGACTACCGGAGTACATAAAAACCGCAAAGAAAAGGACAGAGAAAGGGCAGTCGAGATCCAAAACCGACGACAAAGCTTCCCCTAAGCCAGTCGCCAGTTCGCTGGTACTCAGTGAAGCGCTTTCGCAGCCCTGATACCTGCTACCTTTGAGTTGCAGGCCTCTACCGACACCCATGTGGAGTCCGGCATGCCGCAAGATACTCAAGGTATCTCCCTCGGATGGGTCCAGAGCCGCTGAGCAGGCACCAGCTTCTGAGGGTGTATTCAGACCTCAACATTTGTATATCAAACCGACGACAGCTGCAAGACCAAAGACAAAAGCAACTTCTAAAACTAAAAAACTGACACATGAGCCACGTGCACAGGTCTCTATGCCTAAAAAAACAGATGATCAAAATGACTGAAGACCATATTACCTTGATCAGGAGTACCCATCCCCCTCCAGATAAGAGGCCTAGGCAAGACACTGATTATGAATCTTCAGATCAGGTTTCTTTTTCTTCTGATTCCTCTTCTGATCAGGAATTATCTATACCTCCGTATGAGGATTCTGATGCAGAGCAGTCTATACCATCTGCATCTCCTCCTGATGATTATTCATTTGGAGAAACCTTGCATACTTTGAGGGAGCATTTTCACTGGGAGAATCAAGATTTCTCAGAAACAAAAAAGTGGCTCAGGGATTTCCTTCTTCTCCCTCAGCACAGGCCTTTAGCCATTCCCTCTGTTTTAGACATTGTGGATGATGTGTTTTCGGACTCAAGCTTGACCCCTGACTCCTTTCCTCCAGCTCCCAGTAAGCCTGACAGATATTACAGGGTCCCTGACTCACATAAATTTCTATTTAGAAACCCTGCTGCTGATCCTGAAACTATTTCACAAGGTCCAAAGGGAGTTAAGGCTGCAACAGCAAAAAATCCTACCCCCTCTGACAGAGATTCAAGGGCACTGGACAGATGGGGAAAACAGGTTTATACATCTGCAACCTTGGCAATCAGGGTCTTAAACTGTCAATTTCATATGCTTAAGTATCAACAACATGTTATGGAATTGTTGAAACAGAAAATTATGTTGATTTCTGAATGTGCAGAAAATAAAGAATTGCAGAAATTATTGCATGCAGCTGAACAGGTTGGAAAGCATACTTTGCAATGTGGTTTTGATTCCTTAGAGGCCTCCTGCAGGTCCGCTGTTACTGGATCTGTGATTAGGAGGCATGCCTGGCTAAAGGAGCAAAATTTGCCTGATCATGTCAAAGCTAAATTGCTAGATGGACCTTAACAGCATGATACTGTGTTTGGTATTAAGACAGAAGAGATTTTAAAGAAAGTGGAAGGCAAAGCTAAGTCTATGCAAACGGTTAAAGACTTCTTATAAGTGCAGCCACCAAGATTCAGTAGACACTGGCCTACAAAAAATTGGTCCTTTCCTGTGTCAGACAGAGCTCAAAGGGGCAAATCCAGATGCCCTAAGGGTTCCAGATACCAGGCGCAAGATTCATACAGGTCAAAGCAATGGGGCGCTTCTACCTCCAAATCTGGAGGAGATAAAGCACAACCCTACAGAAAACAGTCCCAATGACTTCCCTCTGCTTACACCAAGCACTTATCTTTTGGCAGCACCCTTAAGGGGAAAATTAGCACTTTTTGCACAAAATTGGCAGTTAATAACCCAGGACAATTGGGTACTAAACATAGTGTCACAGGGATACAGATTCCATTTCCACACTCTGCCAATGGCAAACGGTTGGCCAGATTTGCCAAACGATCAGTGGACAGAGGCACAGAAACAGGTTATGTCCCTCATGGATATGGGGGCCATTCAGCCAGTACCAGAACAGGAAAATGGACAAGGTTTTTACTCAAGACTGTTCTTGGTACCCAGAAAGGACAAGGCCTGGCGGCCAATACTGGATTTATCGATTTTGAACGCATACCTGGACATTCCAAAATTCAAAATGCTGACCTTGCAGCAGCTTCTGCCCATGCTGGATAAGAATGCTTGGCTGGTGACATTGGACCTAAAAGAGGCATACCTGCATGTCCCAATAAGACAGTCGTGTAGAAGATACCTCAGATTCAAGGCTGGCTTAATGCATTACTGCGCCCAGGGTCTTTACAAAGTGCCTGGCACCAGTAATTGCATTTTACAGACAAAGTATACAAATATATCCTTACTTGGATGACCGTCTCATTCAAGCAGAGAACAAGGACATTCTTCTTCGACACCTGGCGTTTGTGAAATGGCTTCTAACGTGCCTAGGGTACACAATAAACAAAAATAAATCACAACTGGTACCCTCTCAAAAGATAACATTCCTGGGTGCAAGCTTGAATACAACTGCCCAGATTGCTTCCTCACACCAGACAAGCAAAGGCAACTGAATACTTACTTCAAACTGATGGCAATAAAAACCCAGTTATCTGCAAGACAAATTCTGCAGGCTTTGGGCTTCATGGCATCCTGCATCCTACTGATTTCATATGCAAGACTGCATATGAGGAAACTTCAATGGTACCTAAAAAGTTTATGGAGTCAACATTCTCACAGTCTGGAAACAATGATTCCTCTCATTCCCTGCCTACAACAGGAGTTTCTATGGTGGGCAAAGGCATGTCACCAAACCATTGGATGGGCCTTCACTCTACCCCCTGCCAGCCAAACCTTTACAACAGATGCATCAGATTATGCCTGGGGGGCCCACATGGCAGGAAGATGCATTCAGGGCATATGGACCCCAAAACAAATGCATCTACATATCAACCAGAAAGAGATGCTAGCTGTTCAAAATGCCCTAACAGCCTTCAAGGACTTACTTCATCCAGGACAACTACTGATAAAGACAGACAACACCACAGTCATGTGGTATATAAACAAGCAAGGGGGCACACACTCATACCCCCTTTGCAGATTAGCCATGGCACTGTGGGACACAGCTTTGACCTACCAAATACATCTTCAAGCTCAATTCCTGCCAGGAAAGCAAAATACTCTGGCAGACGATTTAAGCAGAAACCTTATGGATCCTCACGAGTGGAAACTAAATTCACAAGTCTTCAGCATGACGACAGAGAAATGGGGGAGCCCAGACATAG